>NC_136261.1:87339500-87429500 GCF_964187855.1 Myxine glutinosa | reverse complement strand
AGAAATTATGGGTATAGTTGAAATTGGAGAGACCGGGGACTTAAAGTTAAAAGAGCAACAATAGGAGGAAGGAATGGAAATTGCTCAAAGTCTAAATGCACATCCTGATGCTGTACTCGCTAATCCAAATGGAAGTTTGCAGGTTTTGGTGCAGGGAGGAAGAAGAACCCCGAAGGTGAGACGTGCTGTTGTGTATTGTGCTGGGAGATTTTGTAAGAGGATGTTTAGCGACAAAAGAATTTTCGCGCGCTTGGGATCGAGGAAGCATCCGGGCGTTGGTGAAGGGTCCCGTGTGAGTGGAAATGGCACGCGTGTGAGGAAAAAGTGTGCGTCGGCGAGTGGGTGTGTTATAAAGTGTGGGAGTGAAATCGAGTGCGAGCGAGAATGCACGTCGGGGTGTACGGAGTGTGACACGAATAGTGAGTTGGTGATGGCGCAGGTGCGAGAGGGCACATCGGAGCGCGAGTGTGAAACCGAGTTCGAGCGAGAATGCACGTCGGGGTGTACGAAGTGTGACACGGAGAGTAAGGTGGTGGTGGAATGTGTGCGAGAAAGCACACCTGAATTGGTCATGGCGCGAGTGTGGGAGAGCCCATCCGAGCGCGTTAGTGGGTGGATGCAAGAGTGCACGCCCATGGTGAGTGTTACGGAGGACGTAACGGAGGAGAGGTGTGGACCGAAGTGTGCGCAAGAGTGTGCGCGAGAGGTGTGGTGTGTAACAGAGAGAGCGTTGGTGGAATGTACGGACGGCGTTGGAACGCCAGGTTTTGTGAGGGTGAAAGGGGTAGCGTATGCGTGTGAGCATGCAAGTAAAGCATCGACGGTAACCGGGTTAGTGGTTAGGGCGACGGATAGCCGATGCGAGCACTCGGGGTGCGGGGTGCTTTGTTGGGTGCGAGGCCCGGCGCGGGTCGATGCTGCGTCGCTTCTCTTCGAAGCGTCGTTGCCGATTCGGGCTTGGCCCCGCCCCGCACGGTCGAGTCCGGGCTTTGTCGGGCGAGGCGACCGGTCCGGTTCAAGGGCGAGTGGGAGGAAGCGGACCGGTGCCCCCTCGTGGGGACGGGGTTCCGACCAGGGGAGATTGAGCCATCGGGCCCGGGACCGCAAGGTGCCGCGCCGAGATGGTGCGTGGAGCCTCGGTCCAACCAAACCACCTCCCTTGAACCGAAAGCCGGACGGATTCAACCTGCAGGTGACCAAACCACCAGAATTCATTGCTCGGCGTTACGAACCGAGTTTAATGATGTCACGACGCACCGAGGCTAGGATATAGTGGACTGTGATGATGATAGTAGTGATTTGATGCGAAATTTATAATAGTGGGTAGAATTGGCAGTAAATGGAAAATTTTTGATTTGTGGAATTTGGATGTGCAAAATTGATAGTGGGACCTCCCCGATGTTGAGGGATGGCAAATCCACCATCCCTCACAGTAAGGGGGGCAAATGCGCAATAGTTTATGGGGTGTATGGCAGTGAAAACTAGCCCGGGTGGGTTAGGTTATATTGTAGGGATCTAGCGAAGATGACATTAGGTGACGTTAAGGTTAGTTAGTGACTGATACCTGTAGTGGGGACGCAGGTAGATTAGTGTGGATTATAATGACGAGGGAGCGCAATAGTTTAAAGGGACGACTGGGAAGCGCAAGTTTCAGAGGGGAGTAGTTAGCTGAGATGATGCCGTGTGTTTGAAGATTGAACAGGTGTGATTGAACAGGTGTGATTGCACAGTTGTGCAACTGAACAGGTGTGTGGAGCAGTGTATGAGGGAGTAGTGGTGATTGTGTGTTGTGTTGACCAACTGGTCCAGGAAGAGGAGGAGGGTGCAGGTGGCACCAGGTAGGATTGCACAGGTGTGCAACGACAGGTGAATGAAGGACAGGTGTATGGAATAAATGGTATGGAGTATTGGAATGGATGGTCGTGGAGTGAGTATGGTGGAAATTGTGGAGTGGAGTGGATGGTGCGAAGGTGTGAATGGGGGAAGAGTGGACCCCCATCACGGATACCCGGGGCGGGTAGTGTAAGTGTTAGGTAGAGGGTACAGGTAAATTGTGGTTGGATATTGGCATCTGTGGTGCGGGTGAAAGAATGGCCTTTGGATGGGTGCATTAGTGTTGTGGAAATGGCTGGGCGTGTAGCCTGTTAGTGTGTGTAGTTGGTTTGGGCACTCCACCACTGTGAGGATGTCGGCCAGGTGAGGCCGCAGGTGGGCTCTGGGAGCCGGTAGTAGTTGTTGTGGATGGGGCCCGAGGATCCGGAGGACGGACCCGGGTAGCCCAGTGCCAGAGGGCACCAAGGGGTGACAGAGCCAGGAGAGGGCCTTCCCCAGTTAGTTAGGTTAGGGTGAGGAGCTAGGTAAGCTCGGGTGGCAACTGCAGTGGTGGAGGTGTGCAGGTGGGTAGACCTGCTGGGAGAGCTACACGTCGCAGCCCAGAAATTGTGCGAAGGCACCGGGAGATGAATCGGGGGAGTGAGACCCCAAATTGAGAAGCACCACAGTTTGGTCAATGGGAATTGGTTTTTAGAACCCATAGTGTAAGTTGGCCAATGGATTGGCAGGGAGAGACCCCGGGTAGTGTAAAGTGTGTTAATGTCATTTAGAAAGTAGTTAGGATGAAGTCTCCTCGCACCATCTGCATCCACTCACCTGAGGTGACAGGTACTCCGCACCATGCCATGTTTAATTAGTTTTACTGTGCAAATGTTTGGATTGTGAGACGCATCATGACGTGGGTGTGAAATTGTGCGTAATTCCATCTCTCCCTCCTTATGAGGATTGATGACGAATTGGGTGATGGCAAATTTTGAAGTAGAGCGATTGTGGAGACGAATTTGGTATAGGGGAAATATGGGGAAGACGTGACAGTAGTGACGAATTTGTAAATGTGTAGATTTTTGTACATATGGGGTAAGGGCAAGGGTAGGGTAGGTGACAGGGGGGTGACGTACGGTAGGGACGAGCTTTCTCACTTCGCCCTCCGTACGCATTTGGCCTTGCATTGCCTTATTGATGTGTACCCTTGTGACCTTACCCCTCACTCAATTGTCTTTCCCCTTTTGTCTCCCACATGACCTGTGCGCCATTGGGTGCCGAGGGGAGCATGCGTGGGTCGGCCATTGTGCGCCCGAAATTCCCAGAACCAGCTGTCTGCATCGATGCACCACATTATGGACCACATGCCTGTGGCCGAGCACCACTTATGGACCCCATGGGTTGGGGCATGGCCCCTCTGCTGGAACCGGCCATGAGGGCCCGACATCTTGCTGGCGGACCTTGGCCACAGGGCACCGATGCCCCACAGGTGAACCACACTAGTCGGCCCTGTGGGCTATAAATAAAATCAAATAAAAAGGACACATTGGGTGCATTTTTCAGTTCAAATAGGCCGCCAGTAAGAAAATGAAGGAAAAGACAACAACTAGAAGAAATAATAATAACCAGCAGAGGGAGCCGAAGAGCAAGAGATCACCTGCAGGGTTAGGGGTTGTTTGGTTATTTTTTATTGTTGAACACTTGAACAGTGATGACTGCACCGATTGGTGCTTGGGGCGTGTATTGGTGCGTTTTTGGGTGCTTTAATGGTGCATTGATGCAGAGCAGACTGTCTCCCCCCCAGAAAGAACAATCACAGGTCCTGGGTTAGTTTTGTAAATAAAAATAGCGTCATTGTAAATAATGCTTCCCACCGTCAGTGTATAGTTTGAAGACCATTCCGCAATTCGGTTAACTGTGGGCGTAAGTCTGTTAGGCAGGGTGCAATGGAGCAGCGGGACACATTTATTTATGTTTTAAAACTGTCGCACTCAGGGTCAGGTTTAAAAGTAGAGGGAACTACACCTACGTGTCACACTAAAAATAAAAGTTGTAGGCCCAGGCCGTGCCTAAGAGGAGGAGGGTGCAGTGTTGCGGATATGAGGACTGTATATTTTTTGATTGTGTATTATTATTATTATTGTTTATTCTGCGCCCCCCTGCCTCCGGAGCTGTGTAAAGGTGAAAGGGCATCCCATAATTAGTCCACAAGCATACACGTCAGCCAAGTAATAGAATACCCCTGTTGATAGTTATCTCTTATTCTGTGTTTTAGGGTAAGGCTGTGTCTCCCATTAATTGAAGTACTCCATTGCACCAGTGAAAGAGATAGATTCCCTTCATTCCCATTCCCCAACACTTCCATTCCCCCCTTTCCGTCAATTGCAATTCGCATTGCCAACTGCATGTTGGGCGGTTTTCCCTTCATCCACCATTGACCACGAGGCAGGGTTGGGGGAAGGAAGGCGGGTCCCCACCTCGTCAGAGAGGGGAGGAGTGAGCCAGCCCCACTCGACCAACCATGAACAAGGGGTTTGGCTTGAGAGGGCGGGGAGAGAACGTTTGGGGGAGGTTCGAAAAGGTTAAGGGGCGGGGCCTATATAACCCACGGCGGGGGTGTTCCCAGAAGAGATGCACTTTGAGTTGGTTGAGAGTCGGTCGTCAAGTGGAGAGTGGTGAAGAGTCAGTCAGTAGAGTCGGTTGCCAGTAGAGGGTCCGTGAAGAGATGGTCACAAAGAGTTGGTCACAAAGAGTTGGTCGTCAAGAAAGAGTCCTGAAGCTTGTGAGGGAAGGAGAGAGAACCCGTCACACCAACCCCCCAAGCTCCACGTTGGCTCCACCAAGCGTTCACCTCCACCAAGGCTCCACCAAGCTCCGTGTTGGCTCCACCAAGCGTTCACCTCCACCAAGGCTCCACCAAGCTCCGCGTTGGCTCCACCAAGCGTTCACCTCCACCAAGGCTCCACCAAGCTCCGCATTGGCTCCACCAAGCGTTCACCTCCAGCCATCCACCTCCTGCCATTCCTGTCATTCCCCGCGTGAGTCAGTGTCTTTGTTTGTTCTGTCCTGGGAATAAGTTAAGTCTGTATAACTATAAGCTAGTATTTGCACTGTGTCACCTGCGTCTTATGTGTTGTAAATAAACCTTGATTGCTCCGTTTTGCTTGTGTAAATAATAAATCCAATTACTCTTCTGTCCGTCTATTCGTTTTATTCCTTTTCCTCTTTGCATTCGTCGTTTTAGTCTTTTCCCCTCATTGAGCAGCTGCGGTGCGATCCGGCCAAAGTCCTGGGTGAATCGGGTGAGTCAGGGATCCTGTTAGGTCGCGGTAATACACCACCGCTCGGTCATCATAACATCTAAACCGCGATCTGTAACAATTGGTGTCTGGGAGTGAGATTCGGGGCCCGAACCAAATTTTTAAAACATCTAAAAAAAAAAAATTTGGTCAAAATTTGGAGCGGACGAAATTTGTTTTGTTTTAAAGCAAAACCCGAATTTTGAAATCGCGCCATGGCTGGTCAAGGCGACGGGATGCCGGTGGGAGAGCTAGAGGAGGGGTTAGGAGTAACCCAGGATCAAATGGAGGGGAGCAATGAGGAGGCGGTTGAGGGAGTATCGGACGCACAAGATGGCGTCCTCGCGCACGTGGGTGTAGCGGCACCAAATTTTGCCGCGCCCTTTGTACCAACGGTGGAAGACATGCAATTATTTATGGCTGAAATGGAGGCCCTTTTGGACAGGAACAGTGAGCGATTGTTAAAAAAAATGGATGCTCATAGTGAGCGAATGAGGGCTAGCAGTGAGCGGTTGAGTAACCAAATTGAAGCAACAACGAACGGAATGAGGGCCGATAGGGAGGAAAGGGAGCAGAGGGACAGAGACCGCAAGTTGGGTGAAAGGGTCCCA
The DNA here is from genome assembly GCF_964187855.1 of Myxine glutinosa. Classification (NCBI taxonomy): domain Eukaryota; kingdom Metazoa; phylum Chordata; class Myxini; order Myxiniformes; family Myxinidae; genus Myxine; species Myxine glutinosa. The sequence continues at coordinate 87,423,775 of NC_136261.1, read as the reverse complement.
GGGGTGCACGAGGAGGTAACGCGAGTCGAAAAGCGCTGGTTGAGCGAAGGGGAGGAAAGCGCGGGTACAATGACCGGGGTAGAAATCGCGACCCGGGGTTTGGAAAAGCCGGCGACCGATGAGGTAGAGGGAATTTTATTAAAGCCAACGGTCGTCGAGGTGAACAAAGAAATTATGGGTATAGTTGAAATTGGAGAGACCGGGGACTTAAAGTTAAAAGAGCAACAATCGGAGGAAGGAATGGAAATTGCTCAAAGTCTAAATGCACATCCTGATGCTGTACTCGCTAATCCAAATGGAAGTTTGCAGGTTTTGGTGCAGGGAGGAAGAAGAACCCCGAAGGTGAGACGTGCTGTTGTGTATTGTGCTGGGAGATTTTGTAAGAGGATGTTTAGCGACAAAAGAATTTTCGCGCGCTTGGGATCGAGGAAGCATCCGGGCGTTGGTGAAGGGTCCCGTGTGAGTGGAAATGGCACGCGTGTGAGGAAAAAGTGTGCGTCGGCGAGTGGGTGTGTTATAAAGTGTGGGAGTGAAACCGAATGCGAGCGAGAATGCACGTCGGGGTGTACGGAGTGTGACACGAATAGTGAGTTGGTGATGGCGCAGGTGCGAGAGGGCACATCGGAGCGCGAGTGTGAAACCGAGTGCGAGCGAGAATGCACGTCAGGGTGTACGAAGTGTGACACGGAGAGTAAGGTGGTGATGGAACGTGTGCGAGAAAGCACACCTGAATTGGTCATGGCGCGAGTGTGGGAGAGCCCATCCGAGCGCGTTAGTGGGTGGATGCAAGAGTGCACGCCCATGGTGAGTGTTACGGAGGACGTAACGGAGGAGAGGTGTGGACCGAAGTGTGCGCAAGAGTGTGCGCGAGAGGTGTGGTGTGTAACAGAGAGAGCGTTGGTGGAATGTACGGACGGCGTTGGAATGCCAGGTTTTGTGAGGGTGAAAGGGGTAGCGTATGCGTGTGAGCATGCAAGTAAAGCATCGACGGTAACCGGGTTAGTGGTTAGGGCGACGGATAGCCGATGCGAGCACTCGGGGCGCGGGGTGCTTTGTTGGGTGCGAGGCCCGGCGCGGGTCGATGCTGCGTCGCTTCTCTTCGAAGCGTCGTTGCCGATTCGGGCTTGGCCCCGCCCCGCACGGTCGAGTCCGGGCTTTGTCGGGCGAGGCGACCGGTCCGGTTCAAGGGCGAGTGGGAGGAAGCGGAACGGTGCCCCCTCGTGGGGACAGGGTTCCGACCAGGGGAGATTGAGCCATCGGGCCCGGGACCGCAAGGTGCCGCGCCGAGATGGTGCGTGGAGCCTCGGTCCAACCAAACCACCTCCCTTGAACCGAAAGCCGGACGGATTCAACCTGCAGGCGACCAAACCACCGAATTCATTGCCCGGCGTTACGAACCGAGTTTAATGATGTCACGACGCACCGAGGCTAGGATATAGTGGACTGTGATGATGATAGTAGTGATTTGATGCGAAATTTATAATAGTGGGTAGAATTGGCAGTAAATGGAAAATTTTTGATTTGTGGAATTTGGATGTGCAAAATTGACAGTGGGACCTCCCCGATGTGGAGGGATGGCAAATCCACCATCCCTCACAGTAAGGGGGGCAAATGCGCAATAGTTTATGGGGTGTATGGCAGTGAAAACTAGCCCGGGTGGATTAGGTTATATTGTAGGGATCTAGCGAAGATGACATTAGGTGACGTTAAGGTTAGTTAGTGACTGATACCTGTAGTGGGGACGCAGGTAGATTAGTGTGGATTATAATGACGAGGGAGCGCAATAGTTTAAAGGGACGACTGGGAAGCGCAAGTTTCAGAGGGGAGTAGTTAGCTGAGATGATGCCGTGTGTTTGAAGATTGAACAGGTGTGATTGAACAGGTGTGATTGCACAGTTGTGCAACTGAACAGGTGTGTGGAGCAGTGTATGAGGGAGTAGTGGTGATTGTGTGTTGTGTTGACTAACTGGTCCAGGAAGAGGAGGAGGGTGCAGGTGGCACCAGGTAGGATTGCACAGGTGTGCAACGACAGGTGAATGAAGGACAGGTGTATAGAATAAATGGTATGGAGTATTGGAATGGATGGTCGTGGAGTGAGTATGGTGGAAATTGTGGAGTGGAGTGGATGGTGCGAAGGTGTGAATGGGGGAAGAGTGGACCCCCATCACGGATACCCGGGGCGGGTAGTGTAAGTGTTAGGTAGAGGGTACAGGTAAATTGTGGTTGGATATTGGCATCTGTGGTGCGGGTGAAAGAATGGGCTTTGGATGGGTGCATTAGTGTTGTGGAAATGGCTGGGCGTGTAGCCTGTTAGTGTGTGTAGTTGGTTTGGGCACTCCACCACTGTGAGGATGTCGGCCAGGTGAGGCCGCAGGTGGGCTCTGGGAGCCGGTAGTAGTTGTTGTGGATGGGGCCCGAGGATCCGGAGGACGGACCCGGGTAGCCCAGTGCCAGAGGGCACCAAGGGGTGACAGAGCCAGGAGAGGGCCTTCCCCAGTTAGTTAGGTTAGGGTGAGGAGCTAGGTAAGCTCGGGTGGCAACTGCAGTGGTGGAGGTGTGCAGGTGGGTAGACCTGCTGGGAGAGCTACACGTCGCAGCCCAGAAATTGTGCGAAGGCACCGGGAGATGAATCGGGGGAGTGAGACCCCAAATTGAGAAGCACCACAGTTTGGTCAATGGGAATTGGTTTTTAGAACCCATAGTGTAAGTTGGCCAATGGATTGGCAGGGAGAGACCCCGGGTAGTGTAAAGTGTGTTAATGTCATTTAGAAAGTAGTTAGGATGAAGTCTCGTCGCACCATCTGCATCCACTCACCTGAGGTGACAGGTACTCCGCACCATGCCATGTTTAATTAGTTTTACTGTGCAAATGTTTGGATTGTGAGACGCATCATGACGTGGGTGTGAAATTGTGCGTAATTCCATCTCTCCCTCCTTATGAGGATTGATGACGAATTGGGTGATGGCAAATTTTGAAGTAGAGGGATTGTGGAGACGAATTTGGTATAGGGGAAATATGGGGAAGACGTGACAGTAGTGACGAATTTGTAAATGTGTAGATTTTTGTACATATGGGGTAAGGGCAAGGGTAGGGTAGGTGACAGGGGGGTGACGTACGGTAGGGACGAGCTTTCTCACTTCGCCCTCCGTACGCATTTCGCCTTGCATTGCCTTATTGATGTGTACCCTTGTGACCTTACCCCTCGCTCAATTGTCTTTCCCCTTTTGTCTCCCACATGACCTGTGCGCCATTGGGTGCCGAGGGGAGCGTGCGTGGGTCGGCCATTGTGCGCCCGAAATTCCCAGAACCAGCTGTCTGCATCGATGCACCACATTATGGACCACATGCCTGTGGCCGAGCACCACTTATGGACCCCATGGGTTGGGGCATGGCCCCTCTGCTGGAACCGGCCATGAGGGCCCGACATCTTGCTGGCGGACCTTGGCCACAGGGCACCGATGCCCCACAGGTGAACCACACTAGTCGGCCCTGTGGGCTATAAATAAAATCAAATAAAAAGGACACATTGGGTGCATTTTTCAGTTCAAATAGGCCGCCAGTAAGAAAATGAAGGAAAAGACAACAACTAGAAGAAATAATAATAACCAGCAGAGGGAGCCGAAGAGCAAGAGATCACCTGCAGGGTTAGGGGTTGTTTGGTTATTTTTTTATTGTTGAACACTTGAACAGTGATGACTGCACCGATTGGTGCTTGGGGCGTGTATTGGTGCGTTTTTGGGTGCTTTAATGGTGCATTGATGCAGAGCAGACTGTCTCCCCCCCAGAAAGAACAATCACAGGTCCTGGGTTAGTTTTGTAAATAAAAATAGCGTCATTGTAAATAATGCTTCCCACCGTCAGTGTATAGTTTGAAGACCATTCCGCAATTCGGTTAACTGTGGGCGTAAGTCTGTTAGGCAGGGTGCAATGGAGCAGCGGGACACATTTATTTATGTTTTAAAACTGTCGCACTCAGGGTCAGGTTTAAAAGTAGAGGGAACTACACCTATGTGTCACACTAAAAATAAAAGTTGTAGGCCCAGGCCGTGCCTAAGAGGAGGAGGGTGCAGTGTTGCGGATATGAGGACTGTATATTTTTTGATTGTGTATTATTATTATTATTGTTTATTCTGCGCCCCCCTGCCTCCGGAGCTGTGTAAAGGTGAAAGGGCATCCCATAATTAGTCCACAAGCATACACGTCAGCCAAGTAATAGAATACCCCTGTTGATAGTTATCTCTTATTCTGTGTTTTAGGGTAAGGCTGTGTCTCCCATTAATTGAAGTACTCCATTGCACCAGTGAAAGAGATAGATTCCCTTCATTCCCACTCCCCAACACTTCCATTCCCCCCTTTCCGTCAATTGCAATTCGCATTGCCAACTGCATGTTGGGCGGTTTTCCCTTCATCCACCATTGACCACGAGGCAGGGTTGGGGGAAGGAAGGCGGGTCCCCACCTCGTCAGAGAGGGGAGGAGTGAGCCAGCCCCACTCGACCAACCATGAACAAGGGGTTTGGCTTGAGAGGGCGGGGAGAGAACGTTTGGGGGAGGTTCGAAAAGGTTAAGGGGCGGGGCCTATATAACCCACGGCGGGGGTGTTCCCAGAAGAGATGCACTTTGAGTTGGTTGAGAGTCGGTCGTCAAGTGGAGAGTGGTGAAGAGTCAGTCAGTAGAGTCGGTTGCCAGTAGAGGGTCCGTGAAGAGATGGTCACAAAGAGTTGGTCACAAAGAGTTGGTCGTCAAGAAAGAGTCCTGAAGCTTGTGAGGGAAGGAGAGAGAACCCGTCACACCAACCCCCCAAGCTCCGCGTTGGCTCCACCAAGCGTTCACCTCCACCAAGGCTCCACCAAGCTCCGCGTTGGCTCCACCAAGCGTTCACCTCCACCAAGGATCCACCAAGCTCCGCGTTGGCTCCACCAAGCGTTCACCTCCACCAAGGCTCCACCAAGCTCCGCGTTGGCTCCACCAAGCGTTCACCTCCAGCCATCCACCTCCTGCCATTCCTGTCATTCCCCGCGTGAGTCAGTGTCTTTGTTTGTTCTGTCCTGGGAATAAGTTAAGTCTGTATAACTATAAGCTAGTATTTGCACTGTGTCACCTGCGTCTTATGTGTTGTAAATAAACCTTGATTGCTCCGTTTTGCTTGTGTAAATAATAAATCCAATTACTCTTCTGTCCGTCTATTCGTTTTATTCCTTTTCCTCTTTGCATTCGTCGTTTTAGTCTTTTCCCCTCATTGAGCAGCTGCGGTGCGATCCGGCCAAAGTCCTGGGTGAATCGGGTGAGTCAGGGATCCTGTTAGGTCGCGGTAATACACCACCGCTCGGTCATCATAACATCTAAACCGCGATCTGTAACAATTGGTGTCTGGGAGTGAGATTCGGGGCCCGAACCCAATTTTTAAAACATCTAAAAAAAAAAAATTTGGTCAAAATTTGGAGCGGACGAAATTTGTTTTGTTTTAAAGCAAAACCCGAATTTTGAAATCGCGCCATGGCTGGTCAAGGCGACGGGATGCCGGTGGGAGAGCTAGAGGAGGGGTTAGGAGTAACCCAGGATCAAATGGAGGGGAGCAATGAGGAGGCGGTTGAGGGAGTATCGGACGCACAAGATGGCGTCCTCGCGCACGTGGGTGTAGCGGCACCAAATTTTGCCGCGCCCTTTGTACCAACAGTGGAAGACATGCAATTATTTATGGCTGAAATGGAGGCCCTTTTGGACAGGAACAGTGAGCGATTGTTAAAAAAAATGGATGCTCATAGTGAGCGAATGAGGGCTAGCAGTGAGCGGTTGAGTAACCAAATTGAAGCAACAACGAACGGAATGAGGGCCGATAGGGAGGAAAGGGAGCAGAGGGACAGAGACCGCAAGTTGGGTGAAAGGGTCCCAGGGGTGCACGAGGAGGTAACGCGAGTCGAAAAGCGCTGGTTGAGCGAAGGGGAGGAAAGCGCGGGTACAATGACCGGGGTAGAAATCGCGACCCGGGGTTTGGAAAAGCCGGCGACCGATGAGGTAGAGGGAATTTTATTAAAGCCAACGGTCGTCGAGGTGAACAAAGAAATTATGGGTATAGTTGAAATTGGAGAGACCGGGGACTTAAAGTTAAAAGAGCAACAATCGGAGGAAGGAATGGAAATTGCTCAAAGTCTAAATGCACATCCTGATGCTGTACTCGCTAATCCAAATGGAAGTTTGCAGGTTTTGGTGCAGGGAGGAAGAAGAACCCCGAAGGTGAGACGTGCTGTTGTGTATTGTGCTGGGAGATTTTGTAAGAGGATGTTTAGCGACAAAAGAATTTTCGCGCGCTTGGGATCGAGGAAGCATCCGGGCGTTGGTGAAGGGTCCCGTGTGAGTGGAAATGGCACGCGTGTGAGGAAAAAGTGTGCGTCGGCGAGTGGGTGTGTTATAAAGTGTGGGAGTGAAACCGAGTGCGAGCGAGAATGCACGTCGGGGTGTACGGAGTGTGACACGAATAGTGAGTTGGTGATGGCGCAGGTGCGAGAGGGCACATTGGAGCGCGAGTGTGAAACCGAGTGCGAGCGAGAATGCACGTCGGGGTGTACGAAGTGTGACACGGAGAGTAAGGTGGTGATGGAACGTGTGCGAGAAAGCACACCTGAATTGGTCATGGCGCGAGTGTGGGAGAGCCCATCCGAGCGCGTTAGTGGGTGGATGCAAGAGTGCACGCCCATGGTGAGTGTTACGGAGGACGTAACGGAGGAGAGGTGTGGACCGAAGTGTGCGCAAGAGTGTGCGCGAGAGGTGTGGTGTGTAACAGAGAGAGCGTTGGTGGAATGTACGGACGGCGTTGGAACGCCAGGTTTTGTGAGGGTGAAAGGGGTAGCGTATGCGTGTGAGCATGCAAGTAAAGCATCGACGGTAACCGGGTTAGTGGTTAGGGCGACGGATAGCCGATGCGAGCACTCGGGGCGCGGGGTGCTTTGTTGGGTGCGAGGCCCGGCGCGGGTCGATGCTGCGTCGCTTCTCTTCGAAGCGTCGTTGCCGATTCGGGCTTGGCCCCGCCCCGCACGGTCGAGTCCGGGCTTTGTCGGGCGAGGCGACCGGTCCGGTTCAAGGGCGAGTGGGAGGAAGCGGAACGGTGCCCCCTCGTGGGGACGGGGTTCCGACCAGGGGAGATTGAGCCATCGGGCCCGGGACCGCAAGGTGCCGCGCCGAGATGGTGCGTGGAGCCTCGGTCCAACCAAACCACCTCCCTTGAACCGAAAGCCGGACGGATTCAACCTGCAGGCGACCAAACCACCCGAATTCATTGCCCGGCGTTACGAACCGAGTTTAATGATGTCACGACGCACCGAGGCTAGGATATAGTGGACTGTGATGATGATAGTAGTGATTTGATGCGAAATTTATAATAGTGGGTAGAATTGGCAGTAAATGGAAAATTTTTGATTTGTGGAATTTGGATGTGCAAAATTGATAGTGGGACCTCCCCGATGTGGAGGGATGGCAAATCCACCATCCCTCACAGTAAGGGGGGCAAATGCGCAATAGTTTATGGGGTGTATGGCAGTGAAAACTAGCCCGGGTGGGTTAGGTTATATTGTAGGGATCTAGCGAAGATGACATTAGGTGACGTTAAGGTTAGTTAGTGACTGATACCTGTAGTGGGGACGCAGGTAGATTAGTGTGGATTATAATGACGAGGGAGCGCAATAGTTTAAAGGGACGACTGGGAAGCGCAAGTTTCAGAGGGGAGTAGTTAGCTGAGATGATGCCGTGTGTTTGAAGATTGAACAGGTGTGATTGAACAGGTGTGATTGCACAGTTGTGCAACTGAACAGGTGTGTGGAGCAGTGTATGAGGGAGTAGTGGTGATTGTGTGTTGTGTTGACTAACTGGTCCAGGAAGAGGAGGAGGGTGCAGGTGGCACCAGGTAGGATTGCACAGGTGTGCAACGACAGGTGAATGAAGGACAGGTGTATGGAATAAATGGTATGGAGTATTGGAATGGATGGTCGTGGAGTGAGTATGGTGGAAATTGTGGAGTGGAGTGGATGGTGCGAAGGTGTGAATGGGGGAAGAGTGGACCCCCATCACGGATACCCGGGGCGGGTAGTGTAAGTGTTAGGTAGAGGGTACAGGTAAATTGTGGTTGGATATTGGCATCTGTGGTGCGGGTGAAAGAATGGCCTTTGGATGGGTGCATTAGTGTTGTGGAAATGGCTGGGCGTGTAGCCTGTTAGTGTGTGTAGTTGGTTTGGGCACTCCACCACTGTGAGGATGTCGGCCAGGTGAGGCCGCAGGTGGGCTCTGGGAGCCGGTAGTAGTTGTTGTGGATGGGGCCCGAGGATCCGGAGGACGGACCCGGGTAGCCCAGTGCCAGAGGGCACCAAGGGGTGACAGAGCCAGGAGAGGGCCTTCCCCAGTTAGTTAGGTTAGGGTGAGGAGCTAGGTAAGCTCGGGTGGCAACTGCAGTGGTGGAGGTGTGCAGGTGGGTAGACCTGCTGGGAGAGCTACACGTCGCAGCCCAGAAATTGTGCGAAGGCACCGGGAGATGAATCGGGGGAGTGAGACCCCAAATTGAGAAGCACCACAGTTTGGTCAATGGGAATTGGTTTTTAGAACCCATAGTGTAAGTTGGCCAATGGATTGGCAGGGAGAGACCCCGGGTAGTGTAAAGTGTGTTAATGTCATTTAGAAAGTAGTTAGGATGAAGTCTCGTCGCACCATCTGCATCCACTCACCTGAGGTGACAGGTACTCCGCACCATGCCATGTTTAATTAGTTTTACTGTGCAAATGTTTGGATTGTGAGACGCATCATGACGTGGGTGTGAAATTGTGCGTAATTCCATCTCTCCCTCCTTATGAGGATTGATGACGAATTGGGTGATGGCAAATTTTGAAGTAGAGGGATTGTGGAGACGAATTTGGTATAGGGGAAATATGGGGAAGACGTGACAGTAGTGACGAATTTGTAAATGTGTAGATTTTTGTACATATGGGGTAAGGGCAAGGGTAGGGTAGGTGACAGGGGGGTGACGTACGGTAGGGACGAGCTTTCTCACTTCGCCCTCAGTACGCATTTCGCCTTGCATTGCCTTATTGATGTGTACCCTTGTGACCTTACCCCTCGCTCAATTGTCTTTCCCCTTTTGTCTCCCACATGACCTGTGCGCCATTGGGTGCCGAGGGGAGCGTGCGTGGGTCGGCCATTGTGCGCCCAAAATTCCCAGAACCAGCTGTCTGCATCGATGCACCACATTATGGACCACATGCCTGTGGCCGAGCACCACTTATGGACCCCATGGGTTGGGGCATGGCCCCTCTGCTGGAACCGGCCATGAGGGCCCGACATCTTGCTGGCGGACCTTGGCCACAGGGCACCGATGCCCCACAGGTGAACCACACTAGTCGGCCCTGTGGGCTATAAATAAAATCAAATAAAAAGGACACATTGGGTGCATTTTTCAGTTCAAATAGGCCGCCAGTAAGAAAATGAAGGAAAAGACAACAACTAGAAGAAATAATAATAACCAGCAGAGGGAGCCGAAGAGCAAGAGATCACCTGCAGGGTTAGGGGTTGTTTGGTTATTTTTTATTGTTGAACACTTGAACAGTGATGACTGCACCGATTGGTGCTTGGGGCGTGTATTGGTGCGTTTTTGGGTGCTTTAATGGTGCATTGATGCAGAGCAGACTGTCTCCCCCCCAGAAAGAACAATCACAGGTCCTGGGTTAGTTTTGTAAATAAAAATAGCGTCATTGTAAATAATGCTTCCCACCGTCAGTGTATAGTTTGAAGACCATTCCGCAATTCGGTTAACTGTGGGCGTAAGTCTGTTAGGCAGGGTGCAATGGAGCAGCGGGACACATTTATTTATGTTTTAAAACTGTCGCACTCAGGGTCAGGTTTAAAAGTAGAGGGAACTACACCTACGTGTCACACTAAAAATAAAAGTTGTAGGCCCGGGCCGTGCCTAAGTGGAGGAGGGTGCAGTGTTGCGGATATGAGGACTGTATATTTTTTGATTGTGTATTATTATTATTATTGTTTATTCTGCGCCCCCCTGCCTCCGGAGCTGTGTAAAGGTGAAAGGGCATCCCATAATTAGTCCACAAGCATACACGTCAGCCAAGTAATAGAATACCCCTGTTGATAGTTATCTCTTGTTCTGTGTTTTAGGGTAAGGCTGTGTCTCCCATTAATTGAAGTACTCCATTGCACCAGTGAAAGAGATAGATTCCCTTCATTCCCACTCCCCAACACTTCCATTCCCCCCTTTCCGTCAATTGCAATTCGCATTGCCAACTGCATGTTGGGCGGTTTTCCCTTCATCCGCCATTGACCACGAGGCAGGGTTGGGGGAAGGAAGGCGGGTCCCCACCTCGTCAGAGAGGGGAGAAGTGAGCCAGCCCCACTCGACCAACCATGAACAAGGGGTTTGGCTTGAGAGGGCGGGGAGAGAACGTTTGGGGGAGGTTCGAAAAGGTTAAGGGGCGGGGCCTATATAACCCACGGCGGGGGTGTTCCCAGAAGAGATGCACTTTGAGTTGGTTGAGAGTCGGTCGTCAAGTGGAGAGTGGTGAAGAGTCAGTCAGTAGAGTCGGTTGCCAGTAGAGGGTCCGTGAAGAGTTGGTCACAAAGAGTTGGTCACAAAGAGTTGGTCGTCAAGAAAGAGTCCTGAAGCTTGTGAGGGAAGGAGAGAGAACCCGTCACACCAACCCCCCAAGCTCCGCGTTGGCTCCACCAAGCGTTCACCTCCACCAAGGCTCCACCAAGCTCCGCGTTGGCTCCACCAAGCGTTCACCTCCACCAAGGCTCCACCAAGCTCCGCGTTGGATCCACCAAGCGTTCACCTCCACCAAGGCTCCACCAAGCTCCGCGTAGGCTCCACCAAGCGTTCACCTCCAGCCATCCACCTCCTGCCATTCCTGTCATTCCCCGCGTGAGTCAGTGTCTTTGTTTGTTCTGTCCTGGGAATAAGTTAAGTCTGTATAACTATAAGCTAGTATTTGCACTGTGTCACCTGCGTCTTATGTGTTGTAAATAAACCTTGATTGCTCCGTTTTGCTTGTGTAAATAATAAATCCAATTACTCTTCTGTCCGTCTATTCGTTTTATTCCTTTTCCTCTTTGCATTCGTCGTTTTAGTCTTTTCCCCTCATTGAGCAGCTGCGGTACGATCCGGCCAAAGTCCTGGGTGAATCGGGTGAGTCAGGGATCCTGTAACGGTCGCGGCAATACCACCGCTCGGTAAATAACATCTTAATCCGCGATCAGTAACAATATATATATATATATATATATATATATATATATATACACACACACACACACACAGAGAGAGAGAGAGAGAGAGAGAGAGAGAGAGAGAGAGAGAGAGAGAGAGAGAGAAAGAGCTATAAAGGCCATTGGGGACCTATGGCTTCATTAAGGCTGTAACAAAGGCAGTGATGTGCAGCCGGTCATTTCTGCATGTATTACCATCCCTATGTGCAGCTTTGTGGTGCATCGTTCACAAGTGCTGACGTGCACAGAACTTGGGCATTAAATCACGCAGGCCATTTGGCAGAATTGTGCACTGTCGAGACTTTGTTGCTGTGAATGGGTTCACCTGCTGAAGGACGGCCACTTCATTTAAGTAGGTAGGCCATCCAGTAAGCAACACAGCATTATATAAGATCTGACTAATCAATGGACAACAAAGAAATCATGAAACTGCAAAATAATTTCACATTTCGATTTGATAAATACTGAAATCTTCTCAAAATAATGTTCCCTTGAGCTGCTTATATGAAATTAATAAATGCTAACAACCTACTATAAAATCACCGAGTTTGTAATGTGGAGGTTCTAACATCAAATTAATGTTTATTTCAAAACACCACACACATTTCCTTAAATTTCAGTGACATTAAAATGAGCATGAGACGCCATTTTTCGTTGTCATCATCTCTTTTCGCTACAGTGGAGGGCAGGGTGTCAAGAGGGACCTGTAATCACATAGGAACCCCCCTGTCTTGAGTGACAGATGGGGCAATTAGTTGAGAGTGACCTCTATCAGGAAATGGTTGCTGGGTCACAGATTGAGAAGGTGGCACGAGAATCAGCTTTTGGAGATGTACGTCCTCTGAATGATGCAAATCCTGTTAAGCACGTCTGCGTAATGCCGATATTAACCTAGCAAGCCTCAGTGCCGTGTGCAACCTGATGAACGTGAGCATGACATTGAGAACGTCACCTTTATGTTTACATTCTTTGCCAGCTTAAATATTCATGCACAGTCATTTCCGACGAGTGTTCTTCATGTTGAATGTGCATTGGCATATCTGGATGTGCTGTTCGAACAGAAGCAATTTTGCGAGATATCCTGAGCTCTGTTGCTTAAGAACCATAACTACAAATGCCTTTGAAAGATTGAGCTCGTTGTCTTCACCTGAATCTTTTTTCGACTATGACAAGCTCATATAAGGGGATTTTACATTTTATAAAATGAAGGTGTTTTATAAATTCTCAGCCTTCTCATGCGGAGCCATCATTTAATCAGGTCTTTCATTGGAGATTCTCCATTCATAGTCTCATAGGATGGCAATAGTGGTTGTATATGTATAAACTCGTACATACATACATATATATTTATATATATACAGTCGTGGCCAAAAATATTGGCACCCTTGCACTTTTTTCAAATAATGCACCATTTCTTCCAGAAAATTCTTGACATTAAAAAATATTTTAATATCCACACATGTATTTATTTGGTTTGCAGTGGAACAAAACAAAAAAAATCTGAAAACATTACTAAATCCTAGCTTATTCCACACATAAATCCAAAAATGGCCCAGACACAATTAATATTGGCAACTTTTCGAAGTTCTTACAAAAAAAATAGATTTCAAGCAGGTGATTGTCCTTTACCTTGGAATTGAACTCACCTGTGGTGAGTTGCAGGTGCCTGCAACATCAAAAAAATCACTCATTCAACCAGTTTGAATGGAGAAAAGAAGTATTTCTGCTGTTTTGTGTCACTGTGTGTACAGCAATGAGCATGGAGCAAAGAAAGCAAACCAGAGAATTGTCTGAGGAGGTCAGACACAAGATTGTAGCCAAGCATGGACAATCTCACGGCTACAGTTCCATCTCCAGAGACCTTGATGTTCCTGTATCCACCATATGCAATGTTATCAGGAAGTTTAAGGCCCATGGCGCTGTTAGTGGGGCGGCTTAGCCCAAATATTCAAAAGAATTGTGCATTTTGTGATACAAGCACCAAATTTGGCACACATGTACATTAATATGTTGCGAACATTTTCAGATATTGGGCCACTTGAAATTCCGTAATTTTTTTTTTCAACTTTTTTCAAATTTCGTAATTTCAAATTTTTCGGGTGACACCGTCACAATTTCGGTCTTCGAGGCCGGCCGATAGGCAAAGTGTGACCGGAAGGGACGAGGTTCTCCTGACCACGTGGCCCTCGATCTGGGAAGCGAGAGGCGTTCCATTAGTGGACGCGCCCCTCACGCCCGACTTTTGGGCGGCCCCGGCAGGCCGTTTGTTTTGACGTTCCGTGACAGGCCCCGCACCCCCACCTCCGGGCCGACCGGAAGCTTGTGCTGAGTACATCATACCTGAACAACTCAGTGAGGCAGAACACAGCAGTGCACACCAGGGTGACCCCTTCAGTGCATAAACCAATTAACCTGTCCACTGCAGGGCATATAGAAATGAAGTTATTTTCTGCATATAATAATAATATAAGTTCAGTTCTATATAACAATTTCTGTTATCACCACTACCACTACAACTACCACTACTACAAGCTTTGTCTGGAATTTTGTGGACTAACAGACAAACAGACATACAGACAAGCTGGGATCAAAACATTACCTCCTTCCACCATTGAGTGTAGAGGTAAACATCATGGAAATTATATCATGCCCTAGATTTAATTCATGCTTACCCGTGTATTTGCTTCACTGGTTCACAAGGTCTTTTGCATACATGTAATTCAGACTCTCGTCTTCATTGCTGACCACACAATGTTCGCAACATATTAATGTACATTTGTGCCAAATTTGGTGCTTGTATCACAAAATGCACAATTCTTTTGAATATTTGGGCTAAGCCGCCCCACTATATCGGCCGGCCTCGAAGACCGAAATTGTGACGGTGTCACCCGAAAAATTTGAAATTACGAAATTTGAAAAAATTTGAAAAAAAAAATTACGGAATTCCAAGTGGCCCAATATCTGAAAATGTTCGCAACATATTAATGTACATTTGTGCCAAATTTGGTGCTTGTATCACAAAATGCACAACAGGTTTGCTATGCTGCTACACTAGTAGCGAACTTCCCTGTACGTGGCCGCTGGAGAAAACTTGATCGAACATTGCAGCAAAGGATTGTTCGAAAGGTGGAGAAAGCCCCTCGATCAATTGCCAAACAGATTCAAGCTGACCTTCAGACACAAGGTACGACAGTTTCAACTCCCACCATCCGTCGCCAACTCAATGAAAGGGGGGTCTATGGTAGGAGACCCAGGCTGTGAGAGGCATCTTACATGTATAAGTTCCTCAATTAGCCTCCAAATTCTGTTCATTGAATTTCGTCATTTGACAATTGTAGTGATTGAAGAAGATAGATAATTGTGAGAGATTAATCATGTTCTGAATTTAATGTAAGAAATGTTTCTTGAAACTTGTATTGATTTTACACCTTATTTTGTCATCATTTCAATTTACCTGCGAGTTGTTCTCTTTAAAACCAAGATCATGTTTCCTGGAAGAGCTGTGGAGCAGTGAGGGGTTGTGCACTGAAGACGGAGGCACCTTACTTGGAAACACTTAATCTAATGTTCTTGGAGATGCCTGAAGCACTCAGTCGCTGTGTATTTCGTTTGCCACATCATCTTGAATCCACTCAATGTAATCATAATGATGGCTTTTCGTAATGCTTTTTTTAGTCCAAAATAAAAAAACAGGAAAATGATCCCTGAACGACCAATCACATAAGTATATGGAGGACAACATTTGAGAAATGCAGCCTGATGCCTGAACAAAAACTCATGCAGTTTACTCATCTGTGTTTGCAGGAGCATTGATGTGCAAGATAAATGAGCCGATCAGCGACCACAATTTAAAATGATGACATTGAACCTTTGACCTTTGTCATTGCAGCATTTCTTTTTTTATAATGCTGGATGGTCAAAAATAACAATAACAAGTACAAATACATTCAAAGTACACCGCCCCATGCCAAATAAATAAAGATCCTCCAGCACGGCATTGCCGGAATGCCTCATAGAGAGTGCAGCTCATAGAAACTGTATTGGGAGGGAGAGTTGGACAATAATTGATTGATTAATTGCAGAATTAAAATCAACAAATAGTGATCATTAAATATTTTCGTAATCAATTGGCTAATAGCATACCTAAACCACCAGTGCTTCATCCGAAACTTTAACGTTTTGAAACATTGATTAATCAATACATAATTAATCGATTAATTGATGAATCAATAAATCAAAAAATATCCTTTAGAGCCACATCACTGGTCACTGTCATGTCCAAATATCAGCTTCCTAGCTCAAAAAGTACCTGAGATAATGCCCAGATGAGAAAGAAAATAAATAAATGATTAATCATGAATATAAATAAATAATAATCATAAATAAATAAAAATTAATCAATTGGTTAATAGAACACATAAACCACCACCATTTCATCTGAATCTGTAACTTATAAAAAAATTTTTTTTAGTCATTAATCGAATAATTAAATAATTAATCGATTGAATGATTAATCAATAAATCAAAAACAGCCTTCACAGCCAAATAACTGGGTCATTGGAATTGCCAAATATCAGCTTCCTAACTCAAAAGGTGCCTGAGATAATGCCCAGAAGAGAAAGGAAATATATAAGTACTTAATTAATCGATAATAATTAAGTAACTAATCAATTAATTGATTAATCAAAAAACAAAAAATATCGTTTTTGACAAAGGACTTGCTCACTATTGTGCCGAAATTTCAGCTTCCTAGCTCAATCGATGGCTGAGCTATCGCCCGGACAAACAAACAAGAAAGAAAACAAGTACAGATACATTCAAAGTACACCGCCACCATGCCAAATAATTAAATATCCGACAGCGCGGCATTGCCGGAACGCCTCCGGCGCCCGGCAATACCATAGTGCAGCTCATTGAGGCTGCATTGGGAGGGAGAGGTGTACACTAATTGATTGATTAATTGTATAATTAAAATCAATAAAAGATTATCACAAAATATTTTCTTAATCAATTGGCTAATAGCATAACTAAACCACTCGTGTTTCATCCGAAGATGTATCTTTTAGAAATTTAATTAAATAAGTCATTAATAAAAATTTAATAATTAATTGATTAATCAATAAATAATTAATCGAATAAATAATTAATCAATAAATCAAATATATCCTTGATAGCATCATCACTTGGTCACTGTCATGTCCAAATATTAGCTTCCCAGCTCAAAAGATGCCTGAGATATTGGCCAAAAGAGAAAGAAAATAAATAAATGATGAATACAAAAAAAAAAAAAAACACCTTTAGAGGCCATTTTTCCCCACAGAGCAGGGGTTGGCCTTTTTTGGACACCATGGTCCCCTTTTTGAAGCAATGTTTTATGGCCGGATGCCCTTCCTGCCGCCAACCCTGTTAGTCGCCTCTTGCGACACACAGGGAATTACCAGTGAACTGGTACTCAATTTGCTGACCTCGGAAGGATGACAGGCTGAGTCAACCCCCCTGGTCGTTAATTCAGCGATCGACCGGGATTCGAACCCAGGATCTCTCGGATCCCAAGTGGGCACCCGAACCGCTAAGCCAACACCAGGCTCAAATAAATGATGAATAATGAAAATAAATAAAGAATAATCATTAAAATATATATATATATTAATCAATTCGGTCACAGAACACATAAACCACCACCATTTCATTAGCATCTGCATATGAATTTTTTAATTTTTTTAGTAATTAATCGAACAATTAAATAATTAATCGATTAATTGATTAATTGATTAATCATTAAATCAAAAATATCCTTGATAGCCACATCACTTGGTCACTCATGTCCAAATATGAGCTTCAGAGCTCAAAAGGTGCCTGAGATATTGGCCAAATGAGAAAGAAAATGAATAAATGATTAATAATGAAAATAAATAAATAATAATCATTAAAAAATTAAATTATTAATCAATTCGGTCAGAGAACACATAAACCACCACCATAAACCACCACCAGCACCATAGGGAAGGAGCAGTATACAACAAGTGAAGATACATTCAAAGTACACCGCCCGCATGCCAAATAAATAAATATCCTCCAGCGCGGCATTGCCTGGGTTCCTTTGGCTCCCTTTCCAACCTTTGGCGCCTGGCAATACCACCGTGCAGCTCATGGAGACTGTATTGGGTGGGATAGGTGTACACTGTACAATAATTGATTGGTTAATTGCATAATTAAAATCAATAAATGATTATCATAAAATATTTTATTAATCAATTGGCTAATAGCATACCTAAACCACTAGTGCTTCATCTGAAGCTGTAACTTTTTGAAAATTAATTAAACTAGGGCATGCCCGTACTATATATAAGCTAGGACGTGCCCGTACGTGGGTGCCCGTTCCTTGCAAAAAAAAAAAAACTGCAAAAAAAAAAAAACTGCAAAAAAAAACAATGGTTTGGTCCATTCGCAACGACCACAGAACCCCCCCCCCCTCTATTTACATGAATGGTTTGGTCCATTCGCAAAGCCAAAGCGAACGACCACAGAACCCCCCCCTCTATTTACATGAATGGTTTGGTCCATTCGCAAAGCCAAAGCGAACGACCACAGAACCCCCCCCCCCCCCCCCTCTATTTACATGAATGGTTTGGTCCATTCGCAACGGCAAAGCGAACGGCGAACGGCTAAATCGCCATAGCTCGGTAAGTACTTGTCCGATTAATTTCAAACCTTGAAAAGGCACATCCTCGGGTCCCCAGCAATATACCTGGCAAGTTTCAAGTATATCGGACCGGTAGTTGTCGAGAAACAGCGGTCACAGACAAACGTACAGACGTACAGACGTACAGACGTACAAACGTACAAACGTACAAACGTACAGAGATTACTGGAATTATAGATAGATAAGTCATTGATCAAAAATAAATAAATAATGAATTGATTAATCAATAAATAATTAATCGATTAGTTGATTAATCAATAAATCAAAAATATCCTTTAGAGCCACATCACTTGGTCACTGTCGTGTCCAAATATCAGCTTCCGAGCTTAAAAGGTGCCTGAGATATTGTCCAGATAAGAAAGAAAATAAATAAATGATTAATAATGAAAATAAATAAATAATAATCATAAAATAATAAAATAATTAATCAATTGGCTAATAGAATATCTAAACCACCACCGTTTCATCTGAATCTGTAACTTAAAAAATTAATTAATTGAGTCATTAATTGAATAATTAAATAATTAATAAATCAAAATTTGCCTTTACAGCCAAATTACTTGGTCATTGCCATGTCCAAATATCAGCTTCCTAGCTCAAAAGGTGCCTGAAATAATGCCCAGAGGAGAAAGGCAATAAATAGGCACTTAATTAATCGATAATAATTAAATAACTAATCATTTAATTTATTGTTAATCATTGCCAAAGCACTTGCTCACTGTTGTGCCGAAATTTCAGCTTCCTAGCTTAAAGGATGGCTGAAATATCGCCCGGACAAACAAACAAACAAGAAAACAAACAAACAAATAACCGGAGTGAAAACGGAGTACTCCCTTTCTGCGTGCATCATTGCCAAGCCCCCTTCGGTGCACGGCAATGAAGTTATGCAGCGCCTGGAGATGGCATAGGAAAGGAGCTGTGTACAATTGGAATAATGCACCAATGGATTGTTTTGATTGTTTTCTATTTTTCTGGAGGTTTATCATGACTCAAGATAGGTATGATGGATGAAATATCAGAAGAACAATGTCCTCTGGAACTTCCGGTGAGGTATTTTTCGAGTTACATTTTCAGTCAGGGTGGGCCATTTATCTATTCCGGGTTTGGAACCATTGTAATTCTGTTGCTAATAAACGAAATAGAACAAAATATTTACAGGTTATAGATACATATTTCAAGTATTTCTGGTAAATTTTTTTATTGAATTCAGAAGTTTACAAAATTAGTTATGAATTTCCATGTGATTTCTATCATTTTGTGATAGCAGTGTGTGTATCCTTTTGGGATACTCCAAACCCCTTTTATGTCGCATTCCGACCATAATTTCTCAAAAAGCTGCTTGAATCCACTCTTTCAGTCTTGAATGTTCACTGGATGAGTTTTGTAAACCTTGCCCTTAAGAAAAACCCACAAGAAGAAATTTCAGAGTGAGGTCTAGCGAACATGAAGGCCAGGGCATATTGTAGTTTGTTGTTTTTATTGTTGTTTTTATTGTTGTTTTAATTGTTGTTTTCATTGTTGTTTTTATTATTATTATTGGTGTTTTATTGGTGTTTTATTGGTGTTTTTATTTGTGTTTTTATTGTTGTTTTATTGTTTTTATTGTTGTTTTTATTGTTGTTTTTATTGCATATAACTAATTTTGTTTACATCTTAATTCAATAAAAACTGGTGTTGGGCTAGCGGCTAGGATGCCAGCTTAGGATAAACCAAGGATCCTGGGTTCGAATCCTGGTCGATCGCTGAATTAACGCCAGGGGGGTTGACTCAGCCTGTCATCCTTCCGAGGTCGGCAAATTGAGGACCAGTTCACTGGTAAAGCCCTGTTTGTCTTAAAAGGCGACAAACAGGGTTGGCGGCAGGAAGGGCATCCGGCTGTAAAACATTGCTTCAAAAAGGGGACCAAAAAAAACAACAACAACCATGGTCCCCGAAAAGGCCAACCCCCGCTTTGCGGGGAAAAATGGCCTCTAAACGGTGGTTTTCTTTTCTTTTTTTTTCAATAAAAAAATTTAACACAAAAACTTGAAATATGTACCTACATCTTGTAAATATTTTGTTTGATTTTGTTTCTTAGCAACAGAATTACAAGGGTTCAAAACTGGGAATAGATAAATGACCGACCCTGTATTATGCTCAAAAAGACAGATTGAGATTTGCTATGTATAGAACGTCCATGCATTTTGTGCAATGAAATTAGAAACATGTTTTGACCATGATTCAAGTCTGTCCTGTTCCATAAAGTAGATATTATTTTAGCTTTATCTCCATTTTGAACCAAATGATATCAAATTGATGAGATCTGTCATGTGTTAATGTTGCACTAAATGCTTTGTCAAAAACCGTCAGCCAATGTCTGTATAATAACATATTTGGAAAGATTTTCTGCACGTTTTCAATGTCTTATTCTGCAGACGTTTGCAGTGTGTATTACCTTTGCCTATACTGTTCCCCAGCTGTGCTGTGGTTTGAAAAACCTGCCCTTGCTAAGGGCACTCAAAATAATCTGGGTAGAGACTTCACACGGCGGTGGTAAACACGTCACCAACATATTATCACATGCTGTGTTGGACATGTTCTGGCTTGATCACAAAAGAGGATTCTCTCACAAAGAGAATCTGTAAGCCCATGGACTGCTGGATCTTTTAATTTGGGTTTTTCATTTCACCAGACGGCTTGGCATGGGTTTCTCATTTCACCTCTATAGAAGGTGCTTCACCATCTCAGAAATTGTACCAATTGAAAATAAATCTGCCTGCCCCATGCTGCGTGATAAAATCGGTTGGGGATCAATCAATTGATTGGAAACCCCTGTCAAGGGTAGTGTGGCAGTAAAGGCCCAGCGAGAAGCATTTTGAGTGTTTGGGGTCTCAGTCAAATAATCAAGATTGTAGTGGATAATTTGTCACAGCAGGAGAAAAAAAACATGATCATTCAATAAAAACTTTATTTAATGAGAGTGTTGGCATTTTAAATAAAGTGTGGAGAAAATGCCTATTGAACTATGTGGGTGCTTTATTCTCACCATACCTTTTCATGGAGTCAATCTGGATGGCCATGTGTAAAGTCCACTAATATAGTCACGTGAAAAAGTAAATACACCCCAAATAAAGTTTTGACTTTTTCAACATATTTCAACATACAGCTATTTGATCTTCATTTCAACAATATTGATAGATAAAGGTGATATAATATAACAAATATCATGAAACATTTACATTTTGTAGTCCATTGTATAATTTAAATAAACAGAAATGCAAATTTCACGTGTGGAAAAAGTAAGTACACCCTTGGCTCTAATAGGTGGTATTACCCCCTTTTGCAGAAACAATCTCAAGTAGGCGTTTCTTATAACTGTCTACCAGTCTCTGACATCGACTGGGAGAAATTTTTGCCCACTCCTCCATGCAGAATTCTTTCAGCTGTGCGATGTTTGAGGGGTTTCTTGCATGCACAGCTCGTTTCAAATCCCCCCACAACATCTCGATGGGATTTAGATCTGGGCTTTGACTTGGCCATTCCAGAACCCTCCATTTCTTTCTTTTCAGCCATTCCTTGGTGGATGTACTGGTATGTTTAGGGTCATTGTCATGTTACAAGGTCCACCTTCGGTTGAGGTTCAACTTTCCGACAGATGGCCTCACATTATCCTCAAGCACCCTCTGGTACAATGAAGAATTCATAGTGGATTCTATGATGGTGAGCTGCCCAGACCCTGATGCAGCAAAGCTGCCCCAAACCATAATATTTCCACCACCGTGCTTTACAGTTGGTATCAGGTTATTGTGGTCAAATGCAGTCTTTGGTTTTCGCCAAACATGTCTTCTGGTACTGTGGCCAAATAGCTCTACCTTTGACTCATCTGTCCAGAGCACATTGTTCCAGAAGTGCTGATCTTTGCCTTGGTGTTCATTGGCAAACTTTAGTCTTGCCGTGATGTTCTTTCTGGACAGCAAAGGTTTCCTCCTGGCACACCTCCCATGTAGATCAAATTTTTGCAGCCTCTTTGTAATGGTAGACTCGTGCACTTTGACATCAACAGTGGCAAGAGCTACCTCAAGGTCCCGTGATGACATTCTGGGGTTCTTCGAGACTTCTTTCAGCATCTTGCTGTCGGCTCTCGGGCTGAACTTGCTGGGCCGGCCTGGCCTGAACAAGTTGGCAGTTGTTTGGAATCTTCTGCACTTGTAGATGATCTTCCGGACAGTCGAATGATTGATTTCAAATTGTTTGGAGATCTTTTTCCATCCCTTCCCAGACTCGTAGGCATCTATAACCTTCTTTCTGAAGGCCTCAGAGAGCTCTTTTGATCTAGGCATGATGACGCCGCACACTTCAACAACAAAGAGCAAACCAAACTAAATGTCTGAGGTTTAAATAAGACAGGTTCCTCCAAGATCCTCTCTAACGATGTTCTAATCATTTGCACCTGAGCTGGTGCACCTGATTCTAATTTTAGGTATTTAAAGTAGTGATAAATGTAGGGGTGTACTTAATTTTTCCACATGCGAAATTTGCATTGATGTTTATTTAAATTATACAATGAACTACAAAATGTAAATGTTTCATGATATTTGTTATATTATATCGCCTTTATCTATCAATATTGTTGAAATGAAGATCAAATAGCTGTATGTTGAAATATGTTGAAAAAGTCAAAACTTTACATGGGGTGTACTTACTTTTTCACGTGACTGTATATATACATATATATATATATATATATACATATATATATATATGTGTGTGTGTGTGTGTGTGTGTGTTTGTGTGTGTATCCGTGTACTGAATATTGCACTATCAGTTGAAAATCAGTTGAAACATTTCCATGCATGACGTCCATTTATTTTTGGATCTCATAAAGAAACTTAAGAAATCTCATGCAGTTACCTTTCTACACCCGTTGCTTTATTTGTACAACTTGCAGTTATTTGATGTCTTATCTTGTGTTTTCATCTTCACATATCATCTTTCAATGTCTGAGTCAATGCTGTTCCTCTACAAGGAAACTTAGATACAAAATGAGGCTATTTTGGCACATCATGCCTGTACTTTGTCATCATTCCATAAACCTTATCCTTTCATCTTCCATATAGTTACCTTACTGTTGCCATAAATTTAATCAAAATTTATATTTACTGGATATAACCTTAATATCTATAGGCAGGAGATTTGGCTCAGGTACTAGAACATAATGGTCTATTATTTTCTGCTGGAGACACTATGAGATCTTTAAGTCCTCAACATAGATGCTAATGGGACAGCTGGCTTTGTGTTCCCAATTTAAGGATGGTGTACTCCAAGATATAGGCCCCATTACTAAAACTGCATCCCACCTGGCATCGAACCCAAACGAGGCAGCTTTTTGGCAAACGTTTTGGCAAAATTCTCTCAGGCACTCCAACCAAGTTAATCACTCCTTGTTTCTATGAGTAAATATCAATAGGTCTAATATTGACGTTTACATACGTATTTTGTGCTTTCTATTAGGTTCCTGTATAATATTCACCGTTTGCTCAAACACAGCCGAGAGATTTTCCAACTAAGCCTTTATGACAATGCAGCACCTCATGCAAAACGCAATGTGTGTGACCTGGTGGAGTTTTAGGACTAGGATGCCAATTGATGTGATTCGCCCGATTAGGTCAATACGATTTTGGGGCTCACAGGATAACTCAAAGAAGGAATACCGGTACTCACATTTATATTAATATTTATATTGATGGTTCCTTGAAAAGTACTTCGGCGTAGGTCATTTTACTAATCAAATAGCTGCTCGATAGTTGTTTGTCCATTCTCCATCATTTTTAGAGCATCAAGCAAGGAAGCAGAATGTGCTATTTGTAAAGTATTTGGTATGCCTTGACAGGGGTTCGAACCACCAACCTCCCAGACTAGGAGCTGATGCTCTAACCATGAAGCCACTGATGCTGGTTAAAATGTTGTTTTCAATGTCTTTGTGCGGTCTAGTCTGGGTTTTTTTATACAAAGTCAAGGCAAACACATATATAAGTGTAAGAGCAAGCACATAAAACACATAAAAATTTAAACAGAAAAACACATGAAACATATAATAAAGGGAGCGGGAGACAAGAGGACGAGAGAGAAATGGAAGCACAACAACAGTAGAGAACAAGGACATCGGGAGATCTGTGGAAGGGAGAGGGCTGTTGCAGCGTACATGGTATAAAACAAATGGACACTACTAGGACTCTTGGACCTCTTTGTCAGATCAGAAAGTGGTTCCACTAAGTGCCTCTTTAAGTGGCCCAAATATGTCGTAATCCGAAGGGGCGAGGTCTGGCGAGGAGGGTGGATGAGAAATACACTCGAAATGCAGGTCCTCAATTGTTGCAGCTGTAGCACTGGCAGTATGGGGCTGAGCATTGTCATGGTGCAGCAAAACACTGGTAGTGATTAGTCCATGACGTTTTGATCTGATTGCTGGTTGCAGATGATTTTTAAGGAGGTCGCAGTATGATGCACTGGTGACTGTGGTCCCTCTGGGCATGTAATGCTCTTCAAGTCAGCCTCGGCTATCCCAGAAGAGCGTCAGCATCACTTTTCCAGAGGACGGCTGCGTGCGGAATTTTTTGGGCTTCGGTGAAGTTGAATGGCACCACTCTTTGCTTGCCCTCTACTTTTCTGGCTGAAAGTAATGGACCCAGCTTTCATCCCCAGTCACTACGCGCTGTAAGAAGGTGTCGCCTTCTGTTTCATAATGTCGCAGACGTTCTTCACATGCATCCACTCGCTGTTCTTTCAGTTTGGGTGTGAGTTGTCTTGGCACCCATCTTGCAGATACTTTGTGGAACCCCAGCACGTTGTGAATGATATGGTGTGCTGAACAATGGCTAATGTTCAATTCGAGACTACTTCATACAGTGGAATGCGATGGTTTCCCATTAGCACGCACTCAACTCCTGCAACCATTTCTGGTGTGCCGGCTGTGTGAGGCCAGACCGAGCGAGCAGCATCTGCCACACTTGACACTCCACTTTTAAACTTCCTGTCCCAGTGGTACACCTGCTGCAGCGATAAACATGCGTCACCATATTGCATCTTCATTCTGCAATTGACTTCACTGGGATTCACACCCTTACTTCCCAAGAAATGGATGACACAACGTTACTCCTCCCTGGTGCATGCTTCTGATGGAGCCGCCATTTTGGAGCTGCTCTACTGATGTCATACGCTCAATGTTGCCAGATCCTAAAACAGGCAAAACATGACTCTTTCCTATAGATATAACATATGTCGTATACAACTACACACATTACATTCTCGAATTTATTTCGCCATTTTTAAGTTACTTATTGACTCCCCTTGTTACAAAAATATTGGCACCATTGCAATATTTTCAGATAATGCAGTATTTCTTCCAGAAAATTGTTGAAATTAAAAAATATTTTGGTGTCCACATATGTATTTCTTTGGTTTGCAGTGGAACAAAACAGTTTGCAGTGGAAAAAGCTGAAAAAATTACTAAATCTCAGCTTATTCCACAAATAAATCCTAAAATGAACCTTGACAATATTATTGGCACCTTTTAGAAGTTGTGAGAAGTGATTACATTTCAAGCAGGTGATTCTCTTATACTTTAGAATTGAACTCACCTATGGTGAGCTGCAGGTGCCTGCAATATAAAAATCACTCATTCAACTCCACTCTCTGCCGCTCCATTCCTCATCCCTCAGATCGGCAATCTGCAGCCTCCTGCAGCCTCTGAAGACCTGGACAAAATCAGACTGGTCAAACAAGTGGAACATGTCTTTCAATCCTGACAAATCTCACACTCTTACTAGGTCTCTCTGAAAAGACCGACTGGACAACCCTCCCATCCACTTTCTGAATAATCCTCTCCAAGAAGTTCTGTCACTCAAGCTTTTGGGTCTCACTATCTGCAATGATCTTTCCTGGGAAAACCACATTTCAAATCTGGCCTCCAAAGCCGGTCGCCGACTGGGCATCCTCCGTCGTGCGAAGTCCTTCCTTGGCACACCTGAGCTCCTCACCACATACAAGGCTTTCATCCGCAGCTCAATGGAATACTGTTCTCCCCACTGGCCAAGGCCCATGGCACTATAGCCAACCTACCTGGACATGGCCGCAAAAGAGAACTTGATTGAAGATTACAGCGAAGGACTGTTTGAATGGTGGAGAAAGCACCTCGAGCAACTGCCAAACAGATTCAAGCTGACCTTCAGACACAAGGTACTACAGTTTAAACTCCCATCATCTGTCGCCAACTCAATGAAAGGGGGGTCTATGGTAGGAGACCCAGGCTGAGAGAGAGAGACATAAGAAAGCCTAACTGGAGTTTTCCAAAACATATCTTAACAAGCCAAAATCCTTATGGGAGAACGTCCTGTGGACAGATGAGACCAAATTTGAGCTTTTTGGTAAAGCACATCATCTCTATGTTAACAAAATGAATCTTTCAAAGAAAAGAACACCTACTCTACAGTCAAATATGGAGGAGGTTCAGTGATGTTTTGGGGTTGCTGTGCTGCCTCTTGCACTGGGTGCCTTGAATGTGTGCATGGCATCATGAAATCATGAGATTATCAAGGCATTTTGGAGCGCAATGTTCAACCCGGTGACAGAAAGCTGGTTCTCCGTCGAAGGTAATGGGTCTTGCAGCAGGACAATGACCCCAAACACACTTCAAAGATCACCCTGGAATGGTTCAAGACAAAACCAAAACGCAGGACTGTTCTGAAGTGGCCAGCAATGAGTCCAGATCTAAATCCCATTGAACACCTTTGGGGAGATCTAAAAAGAGCAGTTGGGAGAAGGCACCCTTCAAATCTGGAAGAACTGGAGCAGTTTGCATAAAGAGAGTGGGCCAATCTGTTAGTAGAGAGGTGTGGGAAGCTCAATCATGGCTATAGGAAGCGCTTTACTTCAGTTATTTTGTCCAAAGGCTGTGTGTACTACCAAATATTAAGTCTCGGGTGGCAATAATTTTGTCAATGCCATTTCTTATTATTTTCTGAATTAAAAAGGATATATTAAGTTCTGAATCAAAAACAAAGGTTCTGTAATATTAACAGTGAAATAAAGAATTGTGGAGACCAAATACTTTTGTTAATTTCAACTTATTTTTTAGAAAAATTGTGTTATTTGAGAAAAGTGCAAGGGTGCCAATATTTTTGGCCATGACTGTATATATTATATATGTAAACATAAATTATGTTGTTTCAGGAACCCACAATATCAAGAGTTTCTGGCTTCACAATTATAACTGAGTTGTGCTTAATTACAATTACTGGATAATGATGCAATTTTTTCTGACAAACATGTGGAGGGAAAAATACAATCATGATCAGATTTAGTGATTTTAATTATTTTTTCATTAGAGTTTCGTTTCCCTTTAATGCCCTTCTATTTCTAAATTGCCAATTTGGATTATTTAGAAGCCAACAAGGGGTTTTTTTTACTTGGTTATTGAGCCCTGTACAGTCTCTTGTCTAGGGATTTTACAGTTGGAAACATTTTAGGGCTGTTTTCTGAGAGACCTGCTCCTTCCACTGTTATTTCAACAAAAATATTTAGTCATCATTATCATCATCATATTGTGTGTCAATATTTGTTGTTTAACGAAAAGTTTGCAATTGAAAACTAATTTGAACAGCTGATGACAAATATAACAAATGTATCATCAATACAACAGATGCAAGGAACAGCCGTTGGCAGCCCAGGATGCCTCCAATTTGGGTGATGCAGAACTAAGATATTCATTGCAAGCAGTAGGAGAGGCTGCAGCTATCGTGGGTACATGGGGAAGTCATTACATGACCGAGTTATCTTAAAAGGAGATACAAAATTTTAGTGGTCATTTTTTATTCACTGAAATGGATTAGGGTTAGGGTGCTTGAGGTTAAGGTTGGCTAAGTTAAGGTTAGGTGGTTAAGGTTGGCTGTATGGATCTATAAAGAAATATGAGAAGGAGTTTTCGAAAAAGTCAGTTTTGCCCATGAAGGCTGCTTCTGATAGGTGTTGTAGTAGTAGTAGTAGTAGAGTAGTAGTAGTAGTAGTAGTAGTAGTAGTAGTAGTAGTAGTAGTAGTAGTAGTAGTAGTAGTAGTAGTAGTGACAGTAGTAGTAGTAGTAGTGGTGGTGACGACATCTCCATCACAACACTATAATACAATCATTTCTTACCAAACATAGAACAACATCAAATATCATTTGTTTTGCAAAATAGGAAAAGGGCAACATTGATAGAGGAGGCAAAACCGATAAAAACTCGGTCGAGCGCATACCTCCGCCAGGCTGAACAGTTTATGTTTTGTATCCTACTGATGGGCCGGATCTGGATTCGGACCTGAACCAAAATCTAATCGGCTGCTTCTTGTCACCTAACCAGCTCGTCCACCAAGTTTTGTCTGAATCTGTCCTTGATTTTTTGAGATATCGTGCTTTGTATCGGTTTTAGTCCAATCTCTCAATGGTGAAGAATCACTTGATAAATTCTCATATCCAAATTCGGATTCGCATCTTCACCAAAATTGAATAAATACTTCCTTGTCACAAGCCCAACCAGTCCATCAAGTTTCCTCCGAGTCCGTCCATAACTTTTTGAAATATCCTGCTATATATCGGTTTGTTTTTTTTGCCCCTGCTTCTCCTTTCTCCTGCTCTTTTTTGCTCCTCATTTTTTCCTCTCAATGGTGAATAATCACTTCATGAGTTCTAAGATCCAAATATGAATGCAGATCTTCACCAAAATCTAATCATTTCGGCCTTTTCACATAATCAAACCCTCCAGAAAATTTCGTCCGAATCCGTCCACAACTTTTTGAGATATCCTGTTCACAAACAGACGGGCAAACACAGACAAACAGATAGCGATGAAAACATAACTTTCATCCACCTGAGGTGGTGGAGGTGAAAATGAGAGGTATTTGAATGGGGTAAGGAAAGGCCCACGGGAATGTATGCTGAATGTGAGTGCGAATCCAGGGCATGCACACATAGGTTTGCTCACTCCTACCTGCTGTCTATGTAACACTATACCTTCAAAAGAATGTTGAAACTATATTAGTGCTGTAACAAGTTACCCATGTAACAAGTACCTTTGTCTTTCCTTCGACACATTACTGACATTGCTTCCAATAAATGATGTATCGTAAAAGTTTTGAAATTACCACTTAAGACAGCAGTGAAGTGACGTCAAGAAGTAAATGAGTTTATATTCAGTATGTCTTACTCGTTTACAAAATTCACAAACCTGGAACAAGTATATGTACATGAATGTCAGATCATCCTCGAGCATGAAATGTTTCATCCAATAACATATTATACAGTATTCTACCAAAGTGATAGAAGACATGATTGTATTGATGATGAAGGCCTGGTGTGTGTGCCCATTTAGTATCTCATAAGTCCTCTTCCTCCCTAAATCAAAGTCTGGAACTCACTAAACATCTGCTATAAGACTTTGTTCAGAATCCTCCATTATTTCTCACTAGCGTGACTCAGCGCGCTCCGCGTGCCTCACCACACGTCGTTTCAGAGGGGTAGGCATCTTTGACCATTTGGGTGTCTTTTGGGTATTCATGGTATTTTGCATCTTCAGGGCCATTTGGGTCTTCAGGATCTTTTGGATCCTCTGGGCATTTAAGGGTATTTTGTGTCTTTGAGGTGTTTTGGGTCTTCGGGGTCTTTTCTGTCTTTGGTGTCTTCAGAGGTTTTTGGGTCTTAAGGGTCTTTGGTGTCTTTTGGGTATTCAGGGTCTTCAGGGGCTTTTGGGTCTTAAGGGTCTTCGGTGTCTTTTGGGTCTTCATGGGGTTTTGAGTCTTCAGGGCCATTTGGGTCTTCAGGGTCATTTGGATCCTCTGGGCCTTTGAGGGTATTTTGGGTCTTTGATGTGTTTTGGGTCTTCAGGGTCATTTGGATCCTCTGGGCCTTTGAGGGTATTTTGGGTCTTTGAGGTGTTTTGGGTCTTCAGGGTCTTTTGGGTATTTGGTGTCTTCAAAGGCTTTTGGGTCTTCGGTGTCGTTTGGGTTATCGGGGTCTTCAGGGTCTTTTGGATCTTCTTGGTCTTTAAGGGTCTTTGGGTCTTTTTTGGTCTCCGGGGTATTTTTGGTCTTTGGGGTGTTTTGGGTGTTCGGGGTGTTTTGGGTCTTCGGGGTGTTTTGGGTCTTTGGGGTGTTTTGGGGCTTCAGTGTGTTTTGGGTCTTTGGGGTCTTTTGGGTTTTTGGGTATGCAAGGTCTTTTTGAGCCTCAGGGCCTTCAATGGTATTTTGGGTCTTTGGGAGGTTTTGGGTCTTTTGGGTCTTTGGGGGTCTTCAGGGTATTTTGGGTCTTCAGGGGTCTGGGTGGTCTGAAGGGTCTTGGGGGAATTAAAGGTTTGTCAAAGTTCTGAGGGGTCTCAGCAGTCTTAACGTAATTAAGAGGGTTAATTAAGAGGGTGGTAATTTTTTTTGAGGCAGAAGAAGACGTTTTCGTCGCATATAAACATAGCGACATACATAACCATATACGTTTGCTCTATTATAATATAATAAGATATTGTGCACCCTCTACTGCTCTCATATTTTGTGGTTCACGTTGTTGAGATTACAATTGATATTCCAACAGATCCTAAATCATCAATACCGTTAGATTTTATCAATGCGTACCTGGGATAATCACTGCAAGAAACATGCTTCCAGACTTCCAAGGCCCAAGGATAGCCATCAATTACACCATTCGACCTGGTGCATTGACTACTCAACTAACTGCAATATTGATTGACTGACATGCCAGTGACTCCCTGAACTGTTTCATCACAACATGGAGGTTTGATGTGATGAAAGGGTCACGCCTGTTTCATCGAACAATCTGTCGCAAGGTCCATTTCTCTCTTTAGGTCATTCTCGGTGGTCTGCCAGATCAATGATCGGGTTTGGTGTTACCTGTGTAGTCTGCTGGTTCATGACGACAATCCTTAGAATTTATTTCCAAATGGCCAGGATAGTTATTCCATGTTACGCAGAATCATGATCAATTGTTGTTGTTTACAAGAATGTTCACACAATTTATTATTAAATGGGAATATGTGAGATGCAGACATTGTCACAATAACTTTCCAGACTCAGATTTGGAATGCCTTCCCATAAGCCTTCAATATATCTTGTGACGTCATCGAGACCGTTATGGCATATTTGCGTTGCTACAAATGGTGGACACAGCAGGTGCAGAGGCTTTGTGAATATTCATTCCTTCAGGATGCTTGAACTGACTGCCTGGTACCTTAAGATCCATTTGGAATGGGATTTTGGAATTGAAATTGTATGCTCAATCATTTGATGAAACCTTCTTTAGAAAAATCATACAAAATTACAAAATATGATTGTCTGGGATTCAAATATTGCATACACACAGGAATGCATTTGAAGCAAGTATATATGGTTAAAAAAAAAAATTGGAAAAAGGGTTGAGCCTTGAAATGTAGGGCCGATATTGCATTTTTCTTCACTCTTGCCATATTGATATCATGGATACTATAAAGAAATAAAATGCAGGCCTTCGAGTCTCATCTCCACATCTTTTTTCCATCATACTCTTTCTGCATTTGCTTTGAGTTTGCTCAATTCATACCACTTGTCTCCACATCTTTCTGTCTTCATACTTCCTCCTATCTTAGGGATGTCCATACTTTTGGGTATTTTGCATCCTCAGGATGCTCAGGGTCGTTTGGGTATTTTGGGTCATTGGGGTATTTTGGGGTTATTTGGGTCCTTGGCATCTTTTGGGTCCTCAGGGTCCTCTGTGTCATCTGGGTCTTCAGGGTATTTTGGATCTTCTGGGTCTTTTGGGTCCTTGGGAAGGGGGGTCTTTGGGTTCCTCTGGTTCATTTGGGTTAACTATTTCAGGTTACAATTGTGGGTGGTGTCTGGTCAGCTGGCCAACTAATGGGTGAAGAGCAGACATACATACATACACACAAACACTCGCTCCATTATATATAGGCGAGTATAAAAGACCATAAAAATGACAGGTTGGAACAGTTTATTCGACGGTGCAGCCTCGTGAGCATGCCAAAGTCTGAAGCCTCGGCCTAGTGTCAGATGTGCTTATATCTTCTTTATTTATTAGACATCATACGGATATAAATTAACACTCGTTTTACTCTGCTCGCATTGCACATCACGTGTAGTGAATTTCACCTCGTTGCACCTTGTATTTATTGGTATTTAAAAAAAACGCTTCTGTACACCACCCTTGAGGCTCGGTTTGCAAGCCACCGTCTACAATTCCAATAGAAGAGACATAATTACTGTTTATGGAAAATGTTTTTTCGAGTTTGTTTTATCTTCAGAATATACCATTGTAAACACAAATTCGTGTTAAAAGATTGGCCTTTGAAACCTACCCTTATGAAGGGGGACAGACATCTGTACAAACACACAAACTGACATTGTGTTTCATATGGTAGATTATCTCGTCGACGCCAAAGTCGAAAAGAGCTGTTAAAACCATAACGATGTCCTTCTGTCAGTCAGTCAGTCCTTCCTTCCGTTAGTCAGTGTTAGTAATTAACATTTTTCTGCTTCCTGCCACACAAAGCACCCCCTCCTGCCCCCTACTCATATGAGGTGGCTCAACAGTTAGTTTTGGAACTCGGCATGATGATTCATGACTCCTGACGTCCATGTGCAAAAACTAATGGATCCCATTTTTAACTTCCATCCAGTTGGTGAGATAATTAGCTAATTAACTCAAAAATGTTCAGCCTGGTGTTGGCTTAACGGTTAAGGTGCCTGGCTTGAGATCCTAGGATCCTGAGTTCAAGCCTCTGTCTGCCATTTAATCAACACCAGGTGGGTTGACTTAGCCCATTCATCCTTTGGAGGTCAGCATAAATCAGTGCCAGCTTGCTGGCAATTGGAGGGGGAATTGAATACGCAGCACAACTGTACCCCCAGAAAATGATGCAGCCAACCAGCCGCAGGCTGCATATGAATCACCACCAACTCAAAATGCAATCAATGTTTGTATATTCATCACATATCGCAAGATTTTCACATGACAAAAAATCATCACATGAATTTTTCCTTATTTAATTTTAACCTCTTAATCCTCTTAATTTAATTTGATCTTAATCATTATTTAATTGAACCTCTGAATTTAATTTGATCTTAATCACTATTTAATTGAACCTCTGAATTTAATTTGATCTTAATCACTATTTAATTGAACCTCTTAATTTAATTTGATCTTAATCACTATTAATTGAACCTCTTAAGTTAATTTGATCTTAATCACTATTTAATTGAACCTCTTAATTTAATTTGATCTTAATCACTATTTAATTGAACCTCTTAATTTAATTTGATCTTAATCACTATTTAATTGAACCTCTTAAGTTAATTTGATTTTAATCACTATTTAATTGAACCTCTTAATTTAATTTGATCTTAATCATTATTTAATTGAACCTCTTAAGTTAATTTGATCTTAATCACTATTTAATTGAACCTCTGAATTTAATTTGATTTGATCTTAATCACTATTTAATTGAACCTCTGAATTCTAATTTGATCTTAATCACTATTTAATTGAACTTCTTAATTTAGATTGATCTTAATCACTATTTAATTGAACCTCTGAATTTAATTTGATCTTAATCACTATTTAATTGAACCTCTGAATTCTAATTTGATCTTAATCACTATTTAATTGAACTTCTTAATTTAGATTGATCTTAATCACTATTTAATTGACCCTCTGAATTCTAATTTGATCTTAATCACTATTTAATTGACCCTCTGAATTCTAATTTGATCTTAATTACTATTTAATTGAACCTCTGAATTTAATTTGATCTTAATCATTATTTAATTGAACCTCTTAAGTTAATTTGATCTTAATCATTATTTAATTGAACCTCTTAATTTAGATTGATCTTAATCACTATTTAATTGAACCTCTGAATTTAATTTGATCTTAATCACTATTTAATTGAACCTCTGAATTTAATTTGATCTTAATCACTATTTAATTGAACTTCTTTATTTAATTTGATCTTAATCATTATTTAATTGAACCTCTGAATTTAATTTGATCTTAATCATTATTTAATTGAACCTCTTAATTTAATTTGATCTTAATCACTATTTAATTGAACCTCTGAATTTAATTTGATCTTAATCACTATTTAATTGAACTTCTTTATTTAATTCGATCTTAATCACTATTTAATTGAACTTCTTTATTTAATTTGACCTTAATCATTATTTAATTGAACCTCTGAATTTAATTTGATCTTAATCATTATTTAATTGAACCTCTGAATTTAATTTGATCTTAATCACTATTTAATTGAACCTCTTAAGTTAATTTGATCTTAATCATTATTTAATTGAACCTCTGAATTTAATTTGATCTTAATCACTATTTAATTGAACCTCTGAATTTAATTTGATCTTAATCACTATTTAATTGAACTTCTTTATTTAATTTGATCTTAATCATTATTTAATTGAACCTCTTAAGTTAATTTGATCTTAATCATTATTTAATTGAACCTCTTAATTTAATTTGATCTTAATCATTATTTAATTGAACCTCTGAATTTAATTTGATCTTAATCATTATTTAATTGAACCTCTGAATTTAATTTGATCTTAATCATTATTTAATTGAACATCTTAATTTAATTTGATCTTAATCACTATTTAATTGAACCTCTTAAGCTAATTTGATCTTACTCACTCTTTAATTGAACCTCTTAATTTAATTTGATCTTAATCATTATTTAATTGAACCTCTTAATTTAATTTGATCTTAATCATTATTTAATTGAACCTCTTAATTTAATTTGATCTTAATCATTATTAGTCCCCTACCGGTGTACACTGGAGGGGACCATAGGTTTGCACGCCGTCCCTCCGTCCGTCAGTCCGTCAGTCCGTCAGTCTATCATGCAAAGAACAGTTTTCCGGACTCTTTTTCTAAACGCTTAATGCTAATGATTTCAAACTTGGCACATGGTTTCCACATGATAAGTTACAGATCAAGTTCGAACTTCACGACGTTTCAATCATTTTTGACAAAGTTATGGCACTTTGAACTTTGGGAATTCTGATAATTCTGATGATCCTTAACTCAGTGCCATTTTAAGTTTTAATTTCCTTTAAAAACCAATTTCTCTGCAATAATTGGACTGATTGAGATCAAATTTTCACCGTAAGAGGGACTCGGTCTGTAGAATATTTTAATGGTAACTATGATGTCACAGGTCACGTGGTTCGGCCGCCATATTGTTTTTCGTGAAAACACGAAAACCCCTTTTTCTCTGCAACGGCTGAACAGATCGAGGCCAAACTTTGCAGGCAGAATCGCATACCCATGACGAACAAAAAAGTCAACCAGCATGACGTCATGCGTCACATGGTTTCAAAGTTATGACGTTTTAAAGCATGAACCTTTAAAACCGAGCCCCTCCTTCATTTTTGATCCAATCAAGGGGAAATTCACAAATCTGTTCAGCATGTCAGTCTACTAAAATGTCATTTTGGAATTTGCGATAGGGCACGTGGTTTGGCAGATATCGTTAATTAAACGAAAATATTTATTTAAAAAATGGATATCTCTTGAATCGCCAGTACCTCAGACCGTGAGTTGGCAATAATTTATATAATTCACACAGTGCAATATGTGCAGGCCGCTGCACGGAGTGACCTTGCGGGCTTATCAACGAGGCGAGGCGTGACACACATGTGTCTCAGCATACCTCAGATCAAGTTTGAAAACCAGCATCAACCGTGCATAAATTTGCATATTCGATCATTTTTGACAAAATTATGGCACTTTGTTTATTCTAGAGTTCTCCTCAACCCGCAACGCGCGCCCTCAGCCTCGTCTTGCGAATGTCAAAAGCGCGACACAGCACTCTCTTTCAGGAGGGGCGGAGCCAAGCCAAGCAACATATATATACACATCGATCATTGATCTTGAAAAACAACGTATTTTCTCATGCTTCTGCTGACCTGTCTGCGAGGTGTATAAATCGAAGTCCCGAGTGCGAATCACAGGTGAGCCAGTCCTGAGGTAATTAGTGATTGGGAACGATTCAGAACCTGTAGGTAAATAACCCTTGGTAATTTCCCCAACAGTTTTCGGGACTATAATTTGGAGTGCGTTAAGTCAAAGCTGTTAATATTCCTTGTGTACAATATGCTGTAATCGTGGACTGTTCTTTAAAATGCTTTCCTAGAATAAGCATCAAGTCAAACACGTTTTCACTGAATTTTGTTTCCATTGACACAATTCTTCATGTCAGGCAAGAATACATTGAATTCACATCGTTTAGCAATAAATCAACAATACATCCAGGGAGGTTGGAGTGTCACTTTACCATATGCTTCTGTGCATATAATCTGCGTGAATACTTCTTTAAATATGTATCTGATACTCTGCCCTCTTAGCAGTATACACAGTACGCGTCAGAAGTAACCTAGCTTCCACGGTCCGCAGATAACCTGGTCAGGATAACCTGGTCAGGATAACCCGGTCTCACATCATCCGCGCCCACATTCAACCGTGCATAAATTTGCATATTTAATGAGGTTCGTCTGTCACACTTTGGTTTCGTGCGATAACTCCACCAAACATTGGCTGATTTCAACAACATTTTGTACACACATGTGTCTCAGCATAACTCAGATCAAGTTTGAAAACCAGCATCAACAGTACATAAATTTGCATATTTAATTAGATCTGTCTGTTCGTCTGTCACAGTTTGGTTTCCGTACGATAACTGCACCAAACATTGGCTGCTTTCAACAAAATTTTGTACACACATGTGTCTCAGCATAACGCAGATCAAGTTTGAAAACCAGCATCAACCGTGCATAAATTTGCATATTCGATCATTTTTGACAAAGTTATGGCACTTTGAACTTTGGTAGGGGACATGTATTGCAGCGCAATACTCAGAATGCTTGTTTAATTGAACCTCTGAATTTAATTTGATCTTAATCACTATTTAATTGAACCTCTTAAGTTAATTTGATCTTATTAATTATTTAATTAAATATGTCTTAATTAGATATTAACCTCAATGTTCATTAATGCCCCATTACTTTTAAGAATGTGAAAGAAAGGGAGAGGGGAGGTCAGAGAGGGGACAGTCATTTCATCTTTTTTTTTAGTCCCTTTTACTCTTTTAGTCCATATAAGATCCTTGGGACCACTCGACTCCTGAAGACCCTTCAGAACCACCCCTAAGACCGTTCAAAGTCCCCTTTATCACCTCATCCAACCTGACTATTCATTATTATCAACACGTCTCTGCTTTCCATCTATTCTTGCTTCTCGAAGCGCGTCTTTGCTTCTACGAGGGCTAATTGTAAAAGTCATAACTGACTTCTCTCTGGTTTTATTCATTTACACAATTCGTTCTGCCATTTTCAACACCGGTCTTAGCCACAGTCAACCTTTCATTTATTTTCTTTCATTCACTCGCAGCCGCACCTGCTGTCAACAGATTTCATCAACATTATGCACAAGAGGGATTCTGTGTTTGCATGATTCATGAACTCCAACGAGGAAAATTACTTCAGCACAACAGAATCAAACAGCAAAGTCCTTCCTGAAGTCATTAAATATGAAACGTTTTGAAGAACTTTCTGCATTGCAATTTTTTCTTTTTCGTTTTTCAATCCAATCTGCCAAAAACGCAAATTCAATCGAATGTGCAGTGTTACCTTGATTCGTTCGATGTAATGCAGCTGAATAAAACTATGCTGTTCGAATTTTTATTTTATTTTGGAATACAAACTGTATGCAGTATATACAAAACTTACCCATTTAATAATTATAAGACTATACAATTTGCACATTTCATTCCTAGGGTGAGGGCTTGATTGAGGGTGAGGGCTACAGCCAGCTAGTTTCAAAACTGAATAGTTTTCAGTTTCTATTGGTCAAAATAGTGTAGCAATGTTCACTAGCACGTCCCGTACGCAGCAGCAGACTGGGTATTGTAATCACGTGTGTGTGTGTGTGTGTGTGTGTGTGTGTGTGTGTGTGTGTGTGTGTGTCCGGGCCGTAACTTTTTTTTTACCATTTGAGTTTTGTCATCAAATTTTCACCAACGCTTTATTATGATAATACAGATAAGGCAAATTAAGAACTTTGTCAAAAGGTCAAAGGTCAAAATCACGTAAAATCATCAATTTCCATCCAATTGATCTGAAATTTAAATTTACCATTTGACTTTTGTCATCAATTTTTTTAACAAAGCTTTATTATTATAGTATGAAGAAGATAAATTAATAATTTTAGCAAAAGGTCAAAAGGTTAAAGGTCAGCGACACCTAAAATCATCAATTTTCATCTAATTCACCTGAAATTTCAATTGACCATTTGAGTTTTGTCATCAAATTTTCAACAAAGCTTTATTCTGAGAATATGGAGAAAGTAAATTAATAATTTGGTGAAAACATCAAAAGGTCAAACGTCAGTGTTACATAAAATCTTCGATTTTCATCCGATTGACCTGAAATATTTAAGAATTTGCATATTGGGTCACTGAATTGGTTCACTAATCAAAAGGTCGGAGTCGATTGTTTGTTTTTTAGATCAAAAGGTCAAAAGCCATGGTTGCATAAAATTGTCAATTTTGTCCAATTGACCTGGAATTTTAAGAATTTGCATAATGGGTCACAAAATTGGTTCACCAATCAAAAGGTCGGAGTCGATTGTTTGTTTTCTAGATCAAAAGGTCAAAAGCCATGGTTGCATAAAATTGTCAATTTTGTCCAATTGACCTGGAATTTTAAGAATTTGCATAATGGGTCACAAAATTGGTTCACCAATCAAAAGCTCGATGCTGATTCTTTTTAGATCTAAACCTCAAAGGTCAAGGGTGCATAAAATCATCAATTTTTGTATTTTAAAAAAACTTTTTGATATTTGAGCATATGGAAGAAGGCGTCTGAATACAAACGGACGCAGACGGACTTTAGCATATCCAGATGCTTTCTAATTTTGTCTTTGATTTCCATTTGCTGTAAGAAAT
Source organism: Myxine glutinosa (assembly GCF_964187855.1). Lineage (NCBI taxonomy): Eukaryota > Metazoa > Chordata > Myxini > Myxiniformes > Myxinidae > Myxine > Myxine glutinosa. The sequence continues at coordinate 87,384,799 of NC_136261.1, read as the reverse complement.
TGCACCGTTCCTTTTGCAACGCCTTTGTTTCATATTTAGCTAAGTGCGTATCGATCAGAAACATTGCTGTGTTTCTTTGATTCTCCATTTGGGTTAGGTCGCCCATTAAACTCAATGCATTAGGAATATCAAATCGAAAATCTTTGATCTTCTTCTTCTTCTTTTGTGTGCAGCACATGGCTGAGGGTAGCATCATTTATTGGGGGGAAGCTGGCTGCTGGTGCAAAGCCCCCTTTTTGTGTACAAAGTCGAGGCTCGTGTAAGAGCTAACACATAAAACAAATAAAAACAGAAACAGAAACACACATGAAACATAATAAAGGGAGCAGGTGACAAGAGGGGGAGAGAGAGAGAGAAGAAAGCACAGCAACAGTGGAGAACAGGGACATCGGGAGATCTGTGGAAGGGAGAGGGTTGGGGTGGGATACATGGTATAAAACAAATGGATACGACTAGGACTTTCAGGAAAGAAAAGGGAATTTGAAAAAGGTGGATTTGGGTTGTATTAACAGGGGTAGAAAAGATCCAGGTTTTGAATGGGGGATAAGAGATGGTGGTGAATAAGAGATGGTGGTGAACAGCTGTTTTGAAGACCGGGAGGGAGGAGTGGGATTGAAGAGAATGTGAGAGTTTGGCTCAGAAGCGGGAAAAAAGAGGAATGAAAGAGTGAAGGTGAGCAGAGAGTCTTGATTTTGACAGTTGTGGGTTAAGGCAGAAATTTAGAATTTGACCAGGAAGCTGCTGGTAATGGCTTCCCTAGTCTTTGCGAAGGACACAGTGGGATATTTAAAGTCCACTAACTAATGTTAGCAGACAGGACGACCAGTTCAGGGAATCTGGGCACAGCACACACTTTGATGAAAGGCCTCGCCTGCGAAACACCAGGATGACAGTGTATAGCTGAGCTGAAAAACCCAGACAAGTGTGCGAACCTCTAGACAATACTACCACCCCCACCACATGGATCAATCTCCCCTCTACCACCAAAAAATAAAATCCATTACAATGGAGATCAAAGGTTACATTTCCACAAGTTAACAAAGCATCGAAAGTTGTGTTGTATAAAAAATATTTACATGCACAACATCAAGGTTATATTCAACAAGACTTTGTTGAGCAATGGCCTTGTTTTTAAAATCATATGAACATTCGTTGTAAAAACTGCTTACTCATTAAATTAACACGATTTAATTTCCATTGCTAATGGCGTTTACTCAATAACGCAGATTCGTTTTTGATAGCATTTTCCCATTGTGTTTGTAATTTACATTAAACTGAGCTGATGCCTCCTAATGTCCTCGTCGTGCATAAGATGCACGCATAAGCATTTGATCACTGTCATTTAAAAAAAAGTTAATCTCTAGGTATCCTCCTGGTGTTTTTATACGACATGACTGCAACTGCTTCTTGGTGTGATTATTGGAACTGCTAAATACTATCTACACATCTTCATGTTCGCTTTGGAGTCGAAGACCGCTGCCTATGATTTAGAAATGTCCAAGTACACAAAGTCTGAGACACACGTCGGTGAGGGGTGATCAATAAGTCTGTGGTCTGACAATTAAATATGTCAGTGATTGAACATCAGCAGCAATGTTAAGTCCGCCGCATATTAGCCGAAGCAACGCAGCAAGACTGTTGGTAACAGCTTGGGTTTTAGGACCACCCCACACTACCCAATAAAATGCAACATTGTCGGTGACAGCTTGGGTTATAGGGCCACCCCACACTATCCAATGGAATGCAACAACATTGTCGGTGACAGCTTGGTTTTAGGGCCACCACACACTACCCAATAAAATGCAACATTGTCGGTGACAGCTTGGGTTTTAGGGCCACCCCACACTACCCAATGAAATGCAACAACATTGTCGGTAACAGCTTGGGTTTTAGGGCCACCCCACACTACCCAATGAAATGCAACAACATTGTCGGTAACAGCTTGGGTTTTAGGGCCACCCCACACTACCCAATGAAATGCAACAACATTGTCGGTGACAGCTTAGGTTTTAGGGCCACCCCACACTACCCAATGAAATGAAACAACATTGTCGGTGACAGCTTGGGTTTTAGGGCCACCCCACACTACCCAATGAAATGCAACAACATTGTCGGTGACAGTTTGGTTTTAGGGCCACCACACACTACCCAATAAAATGCAACATTGTCGGTGACAGCTTGGGTTTTAGGGCCACCCCACACTACCCAATGAAATGCAACAACATTGTCGGTAACAGCTTGGGTTTTAGGGCCACCCCACACTACCCAATGAAATGCAACAACATTGTCGGTAACAGCTTGGGTTTTAGGGCCACCCCACACTACCCAATGAAATGCAACAACATTGTCGGTGACAGCTTAGGTTTTAGGGCCACCCCACACTACCCAATGAAATGAAACAACATTGTCGGTGACAGCTTGGGTTTTAGGGCCACCCCACACTACCCAATGAAATGCAACAACATTGTCGGTGACAGTTTGGTTTTAGGGCCACCACACACTACCCAATAAAATGCAACATTGTCGGTGACAGCTTGGGTTATAGGGCCACCCCACACTACCTAATGCAATGCAACAACATTGTCGGTGACAGCTTGGTTTTAGCGCCACCCCACACTACCCAATGAAATGCAACAATATTGTCGGTGACGGCTTGGTTTTAGGGCCACCCCACACTACCCAATGAAATGCAACAACATTATCGGTGACAGCTTCGTTTTAGGGCCACCCCACACTACCCAATGAAATGCAACAACATTGTCGGTGACAGCTTGGTTTTAGGGCCACCCCACACTACCCAATGAAATGCAACATCATTGTCGGTGACAGCTTTGTTTTAGGGCCACCCCACACTACCTAATGCAATGCAACAACATTGTCGGTGACAGCTTGGGGTTTAGGGCCACCCCCACACTACCTAATGCAATGCAACAACATTGTCGGCGACAGCTTGGTTTTTAGGGCCACCCCACACTACCTCATGCAATGCAACAACATTGTCGGTGACAGCTTGGGTTTAGGGCCACCCCACACTACCCAATGAAATGCAACAACATTGTCGGTGACAGCTTGGGTTTTTGGGCCACCAAACACTACCCAATGAAATGCAACAACATTGTCTGTGACAGCTTGCTTTAGAGCCACCCCACACTACCCAATGAAATGCAACAACATTGTCGGTGACAGCTTTGTTTTAGGGCCACCCCACACTACCCAATGAAATGCAACAACGTTGTCGGTGATAGCTTGGTTTTAGGGCCACCCCACACTACCCAATGAAATGCAACAACATTGTCCGTGACAGCTTGGATTTAGGGCCACCACACACTACCCAATGAAATGCAACAACATTGCCGGTGACAGCTTGGGTTTTAGGGCCACCCCACACTACCCAATGAAATGCAACAACATTGTCGGTGACAGCTTTGTTTTAGGGCCACCCCACACTACCCAATGAAATGCAACAACATTGTCCGTGACAGCGTTGTTTTAGGGCCACCCCACACTACCCAATGAAATGCAACAACATTGTCGGTGACAGCTTGGGTTTTAGGGCCACCCCACACTACCCCATGAAATGCAACAACATTGTCGGTGACAGCTTGGGTTTTAGGGCCACCCCAAACTACCCAATGAAATGCAACAACATTGTCGGTGACAGCTTGGTTTTGGGCCACCCCACACTACCTAATGCAATGCAACAACATTGTCGGTGACAGCTTGGGTTTTAGGGCCACCCCACACTACCCAATGAAATGCAACAACATTGTCGGTGACAGCTTGGGTTTTAGGGCCACCCCACACTACCCAATGAAATGCAACAACATTGTCGGTGACAGCTTGGTTTTAGAGCCACCCCACACTACCCAATGAAATGCAACAACATTGTCGGTGGCACCTTGGTTTTAGGGCCACCCCACACTACCCAATGAAATGCAACAACATTGTCGGTGACAGCTTGGGTTTTAGGGCCACCCCACACTACCCAATGAAATGCAACAACATTGTCGGTGAAAGCTTAGGTTTTAGGGCCACCCCACACTACCCAATGAAATGAAACAACATTGTCGGTGACAGCTTGGGTTTTAGGGCCACCCCACACTACCCAATGAAATGCAACAACATTGTCGGTGACAGTTTGGTTTTAGGGCCACCACACACTACCCAATAAAATGCAACATTGTCGGTGACAGCTTGGGTTATAGGGCCACCCCACACTACCTAATGCAATGCAACAACATTGTCGGTGACAGCTTGGGTTTTAGGGCCACCCCACACTACCCAATGAAATGCAACAACATTGTCGGTGACAGCTTGGGTTTTAGGGCCACCCCACACTACCCAATGAAATGCAACAACATTGTCGGTGACAGCTTGGTTTTAGCGCCACCCCACACTACCCAATGAAATGCAACAATATTGTCGGTGACGGCTTGGTTTTAGGGCCACCCCACACTACCCAATGAAATGCAACAACATTATCGGTGACAGCTTCGTTTTAGGGCCACCCCACACTACCCAATGAAATGCAACAACATTGTCGGTGACAGCTTGGTTTTAGGGCCACCCCACACTACCCAATGAAATGCAACATCATTGTCGGTGACAGCTTTGTTTTAGGGCCACCCCACACTACCTAATGCAATGCAACAACATTGTCGGTGACAGCTTGGGGTTTAGGGCCACCCCCACACTACCTAATGCAATGCAACAACATTGTCGGCGACAGCTTGGTTTTTAGGGCCACCCCACACTACCTCATGCAATGCAACAACATTGTCGGTGACAGCTTGGGTTTAGGGCCACCCCACACTACCCAATGAAATGCAACAACATTGTCGGTGACAGCTTGGGTTTTTGGGCCACCAAACACTACGCAATGAAATGCAACAACATTGTCTGTGACAGCTTGCTTTAGAGCCACCCCACACTACCCAATGAAATGCAACAACATTGTCGGTGACAGCTTTGTTTTAGGGCCACCCCACACTACCCAATGAAATGCAACAACATTGTCGGTGATAGCTTGGTTTTAGGGCCACCCCACACTACCCAATGAAATGCAACAACATTGTCCGTGACAGCTTGGATTTAGGGCCACCCCACACTACCCAATGAAATGCAACAACATTGCCGGTGACAGCTTGGGTTTTAGGGCCACCCCACACTACCCAATGAAATGCAACAACATTGTCGGTGACAGCTTTGTTTTAGGGCCACCCCACACTACCCAATGAAATGCAACAACATTGTCCGTGATAGCGTTGTTTTAGGGCCACTCCACACTACCCAATGAAATGCAACAACATTGTCGGTGACAGCTTGGGTTTTAGGGCCACCCCACACTACCCCATGAAATGCAACAACATTGTCGGTGACAGCTTGGGTTTTAGGGCCACCCCAAACTACCCAATGAAATGCAACAACATTGTCGGTGACAGCTTGGTTTTGGGCCACCCCACACTACCTAATGCAATGCAACAACATTGTCGGTGACAGCTTGGGTTTTAGGGCCACCCCACACTACCCAATGAAATGCAACAACATTGTCGGTGACAGCTTGGGTTTTAGGGCCACCCCACACTACCCAATGAAATGCAACAACATTGTCGGTGACAGCTTGGTTTTAGAGCCACCCCACACTACCCAATGAAATGCAACAACATTGTCGGTGGCACCTTGGTTTTAGGGCCACCCCACACTACCCAATGAAATGCAACAACATTGTCGGTGGCACCTTGGTTTTAGGGCCACCCTACACTATGATCATCATGAACCAGTTTTTTAGGTGCTTCAGCGACAATCGTAAAAGTTTCAACATGTTCATCTTTACCGGTGACATTCGTGCATCGTCGTGTATTGTGAGGCAGTCTCCAACAATCGCTGATCGACACAGTGCAATGTATTGACCAATTAAACCTCAACTTCCAGTAGCTTCCGGTCATAGTGCCATATCATCTGCAGTGTTTTTCCAAATAATTGTATCTTTTGTGAACATTGAAGCCCAAAAAGGTATCATGAAAGTGTAATGTAGTAGCTGAGCCTGACATGTGGTTCCGTAAGCATTAGCAAACCTTCAGAAAAATAAAATTGTGCTATTCTGAATACATTGTGTTATAGATACTTAAAATGACTTGAGTCCTGCCTTTGAATTACTTGCGTGTGTGTGTGTGTGTGTGTGTGTGTGTGTGTGTGTGTGTGTGTGTGTGTGTGTGTGTGTAGTTATCATGAATGCTTCCTAAATTGCAATGCTGCTTTACCTGTGGTCAAAAAACGCATATTTATTGTGACTCGCTCTGCAGCTGAGATGGCGCCTCTGAATATTGTTTGTGTTTCTCCTCTTTATCCACGGACTGACACGCTCCACTATCCCATTGAAGAGTATTTGCTGAATAAGTCCCTTGATCCAGCTGTCATAAAATAAAATATAAAAAATTAGCATTGTAAAGCTAATAGTTGATTTACTTGGTTGGAAGGCTGATAATCGATTTACTGGGAATAAAACTCCATGTCTGTTTCATCATACAAATGCCTGTTAAGCAGTTCATTCGGAGATTGAAGAAGAAGCGGGAATTAGAGCTTTATGCAGTGGCACATTAGTTATTGTAAATATAAATATGAAGTCCCTTATCTAAAACTAAGGTTCCTTTTTTTACACCACTAACTGATTAATACATTGTTTGAAAGATCCCTGAGCTGGCCTTATCTTCACCCAGAGCTTTATACACAGCCTCTTTTTATGCCTCCGCTCCTGAAGAGGCCGGAGGCGTTATGTTTTCGGGTTGTCTGTCCATCCGTCCGTCCATCCGGGCTAAACGTCGTTTTTCTCAGCAACCATATCTCCGATTGAGACGAAACATTCAGGATAGGAGTGACACCCATGCCAAATATTTTTATGATAATTGTGACATCATATGTCATGTGGTATGGCAGCCATGTTGGATTAAAAGCAAATAATTAAATAATTATTTCTCAGAAACCACTGAATGGAAAAATGTTAAACTTGGCACATTGTCAAGTACTCCCAATGCGGAACAAAACTATGATAATGATAACATCAGTGAAGTGGTATACCAGCCAAAAATGTTTTAATCGAATTCCTTATCTGAAAAATCTGAAATTGCATGCACATGATCTATGACCCATTTGTATTGAAATATTAAATTTATGACATCATAGGTCATGTGGTTTGGTAGCCATATTGTATTTAACCTAAAACCTCAAAAAACATATTCTCCCAAACCGCCGCATCGATTGACTCGGAACTTTACGTGTGTCATTGACTAGGCATGGCGATTAAAATATGATCACGAAAACATCATTGGTCACATGGTGTGGCAGCCATGTTGGATTGAAGGAAAATATTAAATAATTATATCTCTGAAACCACTTACCCTATTGATGCAAAAATATTAAATAATTATATCTCTGAAACCGCTTACCCTATTGATGCATATCGTTTGAAAATGATGATGTTGTAGGTCACGTGGTTTGGCAGCCATCTTGAATAGAAAAACGAACCTTATGTACATCAACACAAAACTTCACAAACGTGATGCCCTACCCCTACATATGCATTGTGTACATATTTAAAGGTCATATGTCATGTGCTATGGCAGCAATATTAGCTTGAAAGCCGATATTTTAAAAAAATTCCCTTCTCTGAAACTGCATCACTGATCGATGTGAAACCTGTCATGACTGGTGAAAATGTGATATTGAAAACAGCTGAAGGGATTTAAATCAAACTTGTTTATTTTTAGGACAGTGAACGATGGCATCTACCCATTGTGGGACTTTGTGGAGGCATATTAGCGATGCAGTCACATTGTTCTAGTTTCTCCTGGCATGCCGTCAGCGACATCAGCGAAGTAGTGCCAAAGCAGCAATGCTCAGACCTTTCATCTTTTTCATCCTCTCCCTGCATTTCTTCTCCTTTGCCATTTTTTCCTAACAATGGTGTCATCGATGGTCACATAGTGTGCAGCAGTCTACGGCAATAGAAAATTGTAGAAGAATCGTCGCCAATGGCCCGAAAGTGTTAAGTCGGCAAGCATCGGCTCGTGTGCAGTGGGCTTTAGTCTTAATATTTACCTGAACAATTATTCCCATTTTTTTGTTTCTTCTTTGTTAAACCAGATGATAGTAGCTGAATACACAGACAGATAAGAGATGCCCAGGTAGACGACAGAATTGCTTCGCGGAGATTGGCGCTTTGGGTCATAATCATAAAGATGTGATTTTTCTAAAAAATAAATGACATGCAATTTCAATGCTTGAGGAAAATCTAGAAAACACAATAGACCAGAACATAATATAAGAAAAAGAACATAGTGGAAAGGAGGAAACACAGCAACAGCAAGAGGGAAACAACAAAGGGAGACTTGCACGACGAATATGCATGGGGAGGAAATGCGATCACAGGTAGGAGGAGTCGATGGAATGAAGCTGGACAAGCTGGACAAGCTGAACAAGACTGGACAAGCTAGACAAGCTGGACAAGCAAGCAAGCTGGACAAGCTTAACAAACTTAACAAGCTTAACTTAACGAGCTTAGCAAACAAGCTGGACAAGCTTAACAAGATGGACACAAGCTTGAACACAGCAAATAAGGGAAGGAAAAAACTGGAGATGAAACAGAAATGGATCAAAAAATGAAAAAGGGAGAGAGGGGAGGAGTGGAAGATAAAGAAGGGGTGGGCTTAGTGAAGGTTGATTTGGGGACAAAAAATCACGAATATGTACAAGATATGACCAGAGGTGATGGTGAGCAGCCATCTTGAAGCCCTGGAGGGAATGATGAGATTGAATGTACCAAGGAAGTTGGCACCACAGGCAAGAGAAAAGAGGAAAAATGAGAGGAGTTGAGCAGTGAGCCTAGCTTTTAGGAATTTCACCAATAGGTTTGATACGAGCAGACTGTATGCTCCCTGCAGAAATCTTGGAGGGATGGGGGTGGGGTTAGCTGGGTAGGGATGAGGGATGTCCAGCAGAGGGTGGAATCATCAGTAAAGAGATAAGCAAGATTTCCCAGAGAATCGGAAAGATTGGTGATGTCGATGAGAAGCAGGAGTGGGCTCACGACACTGCTTTAGGGCATTCCAGCCTTGACAGAGAGAGTAGATGAAGGGATCCCATTGATAGCCATGCACTGACTATGAAAGTGGAGGAAGTCAGTAAGCCATGAGAGGTATACTTGGATGCCATACGCAGAGAGTTTGAAAAGCGGGTGGAGTGACAGACTGCGTTGGAGGTTTTCCAGTTCGGTTTTGGAGTTTTTTCCAGTTTTTTTTTTCCATTTGGGTTCAGGTACTAAACTGCAAAGTCATCAGTTGAGTTGACAGTGCTAACTGCAATGAAATTCTCAACACTATTTGCCATTTTGATCTCTATTGTTGAAAAGGTATTCAGGCTACATATAAGTGCATTAAAGCAAAAGAAAAGATTTTTTTTTTACAAATTTTAAAGTGCTGTGCCTTCTTATCATAAAACCTCTTTTAAGTTTTGAAAGCTTGCGAGAAATTTAAATCTTACACACAAAAGTCTCTGATTTTGGAAGTTTGGCTTTTTGGATGAAAACAAACTTGTAAATCAAATGGGAAAAATTTGAAGCCGAATCTCAAAAAGAGCGTTGAGCAAATTCTAAGTCATGAGATGCCGTTTTTCACATTTTAACTAAAAATGATTGATATAGTACTTCAATTGCATTGCAGTGATGGTTTTCTTTTGAGGGATAAAACAAGCTACCAGCAGCAATTACTCATTTTGAAGTACAGAGGTTTATCTGTAAGACAAATCAATCTTTTGCGGACCATTCCTCAAGAATGTTTACCTGAATAATGGTATGTGGAATGTTCATTTCCTGGTGAGAATATTCCGATAACACAATTCTTTAAGAAGACTCATGAAAGGAGTTTGCACTTGGACTTCATGCAAAATCTGCAAGATATTATGCATTTGTTCATCTTTGTTGTAAAACTTAACACTTTTTGGAATTTTACCCTTAATATTTCAAAAAATGGAGAAGATAGGTAAATGTAGGATGTCGGTCTTGGTCTACTGAAGAGCTCGAGTATATGTTGCTGATATTCGAGTGAAAGTTGGTGAATCTATCTGAATTGGGAATACGCAACTATAAGCATTGGTTCAAGCAAAAAGGGTGTTTCACTGAAGACATCCATTTGTCTTACCGTGAAAGATATGAGTAGATTATAGATGGTCTACTCATTTTGTTCTAAACACCTTCGGAAAACAAAATGCTCCAATCACTTATCATATGCCGCAGAATAAATATGCTGCAATTTTTGGCAGCTTCTTCTTCTTCCACCAATTCTTCTTTTATTACTCTTCTTCCTCCCCTATATCTTCTCAAAGCTCACTGCATCGTTGGGCAAAGCTCAGTGCATTCCAAACTTACAGTGAATAATGGTGAATAACTACGTTTGTGTGGTGGGGATACCTCCTAATTGACAAAGCTGGGACCATAGCTGTCTTTGGAACAGTAATGAAAGGATAAATGATATGGTCTGGTGGGAATTACCGTGATTGGCTGAGCAGGGAGTGCCATATTAAGTAGTATAGATTTGAAAATCCTCATTTTATTAGCCTTACATAAATGTTTATTCATTTTTTGCTTAATTTTGGTTTATTACTCGACTTATTATCTCACTTAGACTGATTCCGTAAACACTTCAGTCATTTTCGCTTGAATGAAACATACGATTTTGATGAAACTTGGTCACAAGCTGGGAGTTGGTATTTGCTTTCTATGGGAGAAGGGGTTGACCCCCAAAATAGGTATTTGCTTTCTTCTCCGAAACTATACACACAATTTCAATTACTCGATCACAACCTTCATCACCCATGACGTACAAAAGTTTTTTCATGGTATGAAAAAAATTGGGGTCTAACGGAGTCTGAAGGAGGTTGAGCCCCCCAAAGGAGGTATTTGCTTTCTTCTCTGAAACTACAAACGATTTCGATGAAACTTGTTCCACAACCTTCATCACCCGTGATGTATTAAAATTTGTTCACAACATTTGCAAAAAATTAGGAGTTTCTCCCCAAAATAGTTAATTCCTTTCTTCTCCGTTACATATTTTGTGCATCAGACACCTACCAGTGGTTCCCGGGTTCTACCAGGTGAGCTTATTTGGATTTGTCTTATCTATTTTGCCCCGATAATTTTCCCCTATTTTTTCTTATTTGGATTTGCCTTGTCCAATCTGACTTGCTGAATGTGGTATCTGTATTTTGGGTAAAATAGTTGGCATTCATTCATCTTGGCAAACTCATCCAGTCGATTAATAAAAATAAATAAATGATTATTTTGCATATATTGCATGTGTATAATACAACTAATCTGTGCTAAATCAAGGAATATTGTTTTCCATGATTATGAGAATTAAATATCCATATGAAGAAAGTGAATCATGATGTCATTAAATGAAGAGGATTATTATGAAGAAGGATTGTAACTGTGAGAAATAAGCCAAACTAAAAACAAAACACGTGTGAAGCGTTTGCAATGATATAGGATCACCTTGACGTTTAACATCAAAAGAGATGTTTGAGCTGAGAAACATTTGATGTGAATTTCAGTTGCTGCTTTAACATGTTATCAACATCCACCCATTATCCTTCCCTTTGCAAATGTTATTAGATTTTTGCAAATTACAAGCTTATTACAGATTTTTCGCAGCTGCGCTTGCTCTTCCTGCAACTTTGGAGTCTGCTTGGAATTGCATGTTTTTTTGTTGTTGTTTTTTTGTGGTTTTTTGCATACAAAATCGAGGCTCGTCTAAGAGCTAACATCAATGACAAAAAAAAAAACGGACACATAAGACAAAATAAAGGGAGCGGGAGACAAGATGGGGAGAGATGGGGAAGCACACAAGTACAACATTTGAGATCAGGGACATCGGGTGATCTGTGGGAGAGAGAGGGCTTGGGGGAAGGAGGCGTGGACAAGTGAGGTAAAAAACACATGGGAACAGCAAGGACTTCCAGGAAAGAAGTCGGTATTTCATCAAAGTGGATTTGGGGTGAAATTAACGGGGGTAGAAAAGATCAAGGTTTTGGATGGGGGAAGATAAGAGATGGTGGTGAACAGCTGTTTTAAAGACATGGAGGGAGGAGTGGGATTGAAGAGAGTGAGGGAGTTTGTTCCAGAGGCGGGAGAAAAGAGGAATGAAAGAGTGAAGATGAGCAGAGAGTCTTGATTTTGGCAGTTTCACCAGAAGATGGTTGCTGGCAGATCTTGTGCGACCTGTAGGAGTATTTGGGCAACAGAGCACAGACAGGGCTGGGGACAGGGCTGGGGGAGCCAGAGAAAAATCGGTAGAAGACAGAAAGACCACCAACCTGCCTGCGGTGATTGAGTGAATGCCCATAGAGTTAGCTTCATCGCGGGAGATTCCAATGATTCTGAAAGCTTTGGTTTCAACTGCTTAAAGCCGAGCTAGGTGTGAGGCAGGAACACCGGCCCAGAGGGGAGAGCAGTATTACATTGAGCTGCGGATGAAAGCCTTGTATGTGGTGAGGAGCTCAGGTGTGTCAAGGAAGGACTACGCATGATGGAGGATGCCCAGTCGGCGACTGGCTTTGGAGGCCAGCTTGGAAATGTGGTTTTCCCAGGAAAGATCATGGCAGATAGTGAGACCCAAAAGCTTGAGTGACAGAACTTCTTGGAGAGAATTGTTGAGAAAGTAGATGGGAGGGTTGTCCAGACGGTCTTTTCGAAGAGACATCGTAAGAGTGTGAGATTTGTCAGGATTGAAAGACATGTTCCACTTGTTTGCCCAGTCTGTGATTTTTTCCAGGTCTGCAGATAGTGAGGAGGCTGCAGACTGCCGATCTGTGGGATGAGGTATGGAGCGGCAGAGAGTGGAGTCATAAGCAAAGAGATAGAGAGGATTTTCCAGAGAGTCGGAGAGATTATTTATGAAGACCAGAAAAAACACAGGGCCCAGAACACTGCCTTGGGGAACTCCAGCCTGAACAGGAAGGGGAGATGAGAGAAATACATTATTTACGAAATCCGTGTTACATCCCATAATACGCCGAATATTTTTACACTTTTAGTTAACACCCACAGTATAATGTCTTTTGGAATCTGATGAGAATCTCATCAGATCTCAGGATACATCAGCATATGTTTGAGTTCTGAAGAAAGCAAACAACATGCCCCTGATAATAACCACCATTCCAGAAAACGCGCTATAATAATGCAAGCCGATCTCAGACTTAATTTGCTTTCTGTATTATGGGATTTCCTGCTCACTTGTGTGCATCATCAGAATTCAACAAATCATCATCAGCTTCCTTTGAGTGTTTATTGTGACATTTACTTTTGAGTAACCTTTTACCATTGTAATACTTTGTTTTAGTTTGAACCATTAACTTTTCAACCACTGTCCATAATACATTTCATAATGCCATGATAATTCAACTTAAAATATTACCTTATGTCTCGGTTAACTTCAGAATTGTTTTATCCATTTTGTAAAAAAAAAAAAAAGGTGTGTGTGTGTGTGTGTGTGTGTGTGTGTGTGTGTGTGTGTGTGTGTGTGTGTGTGTGTGTGTGTGTGTGTGTGTGTGTGTGTGCATGTGAACATGTGCACTCTTTTGAATAATAAAATAAATTCTGCAATTGCTAGTTGTAAGAAATTCACATTCGTTCTTATGTCTCTTATGACTGTTATGGCTCTTATCTTACTATAATTCACCAAATGTCCATCTGTCTGTCTGTTCGAAGGTACCGTAAAAACTGCTGAACCGATCGCAAAGTTATTTTGGGTGGATAACCCTGGGATCTCCAGGAGTAAAATAGGCTATTTAGTTTTCCCAATTTCAGCTTTGGTCTCCAGCATTCTCAGGTTTGGACACCCACATAACATTCGCGTTTGCATAACGTTCATTGTGACGATGTTCTCATTGTGACGATCTTACTATAATTCACCAAATGTCCGTCTGTCTGTCTGTTCGAAGGTACCGTAAAAACTGCTGAACCGATCGCAACGATATTTTGGGTGCATAATCCTGGGATCTCCAAGAGTAAAATAGGCTATTTAGTTTTCCCAATTTCAGCTTTGGTCTCCAGCATTCTCAGGTTTGGACACCCACATAACATTTGCATTCGCATAACGTTCATTGTGACGATGTTCTCATTGTGACGATGTTGTGACGATGTCTGTGTTCACGGTAGTGTTTGACGTGACGGTGTGAACGAAATGTCGTAATGTTTTTCGTTTCGTAATACTTTAATAAACGTTTAATATTTAATGAACGTGTAATGCCCTTCGATGTCTGGGGCCGCATGCGCGCTACACTGGACGGGCCAGCCTGTACCTTGCCCTTCGCCGTCAGGCTCGGGTAAACTGCTGAGCCCCATCCATAATGGGGACTGGGGCTTGATACAATGTCCCATGAATGAGGAATTCCCAGTAAGTGCGAGTCATCAGCTCACGTTGATTAAGTCCCTGCCCTTTGTACACACCGCCCGTCGCCGCACAAACATCACAATGAAACACAATCATCACAATGTTTTGATTTTTATAATTTACATGTGATATGATTTGACGGATGTTTATATGAATCGTTTAAAATAAAAAATTTCTGCCTTCAATTTCTGATATTTTGCCTTTTCATTTCGGCTTGCCAATTGAAGCCCAGCCCGTAGGGCGGGTACCGTTGCTAGTAACTCTAAATTCAATGACTCTTATGTCCCTGACACAAAAAAACGCACAAACACACACACACACACACACACACACACACACAAACACACACAATTGCAAAACCCCGTCTCCCGCTGTGGTGGCAGACGACCTAGTAGTCATAACAACTATAGCAACTAGGGAGTTCATAGAAAACCTTACCCTGCACAATCTTGAGAAAAATGACGAGATTGGTCATTTCAACAGCATGATCTACATTAACTTTGTTTGTGAACTTTCAATAGCAGGCAGAATGGTAACCATACGAGGTGCATAGGTTAAATAGAATAATCCAGAACTGAACCTTCTGCCAATTCCACCCTCAGAGCAGTGGAATTTTTTTTTCAAATTGCGGAGAGCAAACTTTGACCCAATTTCAACTAAACTGGAGGTTTTTACGTTGTGTAAGCAAGGCAATTTGTATTCTAGTGTTCAAATATATAATTCAATTGAAATAAAATAAAAGTTTTGATGGCTGTAGAAAAAAAGTGAATTTAATTGAATTGGAAGTTTATTGCTACTGTTGCACCGTCTTTTATACCACCTTATTTAACATGTTAAATTAGTCCTTCAAGCCTGTTGTTTGTGTCCTTAATGACGTCCTAAAAAACAGTAACTTTCCTGTTTTGAATGATTTTCATTTTTGTTTAACTACCATACCGGCAGACAGACTAAAGCAATTGCTTTACTGCGCGGTGTGCATACGTGCTCAGGATGAGATTCCGTACAATTATTATCAAATTCAGAGCCAAAGTACTGCTAAACTGCACGTTCATATTCTGATTCACGTTCAACGGTGTTCAAAATTTAAAATAAAATTGAAACTAATCAGCTCCTCGATTATTGACTGGCGTCTGTCAGACAGACAGACAGATAGACAGACAGACAGTGAACCAATTGCTTAACCCTGATTTGTGCTGCATGCGCGGGGTAATAACGGCGACAACATTTATACAATGAGATGCTGTAAAATAACAATTTTTGCACACAGACTATGTCTATGTCACACAGATAATAAGTATGGTGTAAAACACAAATGTGACCTCATCCATGCCATCTCTGGACCAATCTCTTGTTTCATTGTGGTATTGATAGGTCGTGGGAATGCAGTGGGGAAGAGATAATATTATATGACAATTATTGCCTTGAAATGACATAAAAATTGTATTCGAATTTTAACCCTCTGCATTCTTAAGTAAAGTGCATTTTTAGCCGACTAGGATGAATCCGTAGGCCCTGGAAAACAGGTGTCTTCACTAGGTCGCCCCTTCATAAAGCTCATTGTGCAATGCAAGGCAATGTGCTTAGGCCCTGTGAATAATTCACAAGGGAAGAGGCAAAGAGATTGGTTGGCAAGGGACACTTTTCGTTGCCAGTATGTATTGCTGTCCTGTGGGGATTTAACTGGCTGGTTTCCCAAAATGACGTGGATAGCGAAGTATGAGGAAGAATCTAATGCTAGAATCCATAAAACTGAACTAATAATGTAAGTGCCTATTAAAGCAGTCATATGAGGCATGCCCACCAGATGCAGCTCTGAGAGTACAAGGTACGAGCCAGTTAAATCCCCCAGGGCAGCAATACACACCGGCACCAAAAAGTGATCATTGCCAACCCAGGCTCTCTGCTTCTTGCTTTTTCAATAATTATGCTTCAAACTTTGGATCAAATGCGTATCCCTCCAAAAAAGAGTCGTATAAATTAAAGTGCTTATAACCCCAAGGTATCACAGATTTGTAGGATAATACAAAGGTGGACTAAGGGCCAAACGTATGCTTCATCATTTCCGCGAATGGTAAGATTTCTACCATATGTACAGTTTGGAGTAAAAATAAAATTCCACTAATTTTTCTCATTCTACAATGGAAGATCAAAGCAGAAAGTTCACAAAAGTGGAATTTAATGAAAAATATTCAAAGTTCTAAAGATTTATGAAATTTGGAATTCAACATTATTACGAAGTAGCATTATTATATGTTTTTTAATAAAATAATTGCGGCTCAATAACTAAGGGATAATCGGTTTCACATAATTGTGGCTATGGCAAGGCACAACTAATTCAATTCAACCATATCTATGGCACATGTAAGCTCATTTCTATGCAAAAGGATTATATAACTAATCATGCCATCTGATACGATTTCTTTGCGAAAAGAATCTCACAGTGAATACAATTGGCAGTGTTTAAATTGTATATGCAGTGTTGAAGGCTGCATGGGTGATATTGTACAGATATTACATGCAGAGGAATAGCATGAGGAAAAACCAGTAGTGCACTTTTTTTTTCTAGCCACATCACTCGGTAGAACATATACATCCGCCAGGCTGACCAGTTTAAGTTTTGCATCCCACTGATAGGCCAGATCTGGATCTGGACCTGAACCAAAATCTAATTAACTTGTTCTTGTTGCCTAACCAATTCATCCACCAGGTTTTGTCATAATCCATCTACAACTTTTTGAAATATCTTCCTATGTAACGTTTTTATCCCTTTCACTCTGGCTAAGAATCACTTGTAAATTGAAAAAACTCTCGTATCCGGATCTGTATTGTAGTGGGGCGGCTTAGCCCAAATATTCAAAAGAATTGTGCATTTTGTGAAACAAGCACCAAATTTGGCACAAATGTACATTAATATGTTGCGAACATTTTCAGATATTGGGCCACTTGAAATTCCGTAATTTTTTTTTTCAAATTTTTTCAAATTTCGTAATTTCAAATTTTTCGGGTGACACCGTCACAATTTCGGTCTTCGAGGCCGGCCGATAGGCAAAGTGTGACCGGAAGGGACGAGGTTCTCCTGACCACGTGGCCCTCGATCTGGGAAGCGAGAGGCGTTCCATTAGTGGACGCGCCCCTCACGCCCGACTTTTGGGCGGCCCCGGCAGGCCGTTTGTTTTGACGTTCCGTGACAGGCCCCGCACCCCCACCTCCGGGCCGACCGGAAGCTTGTGCTGAGTACATCATACCTGAACAACTCAGTGAGGCAGAACACAGCAGTGCACACCAGGGTGACCCCTTCAGTGCATAAACCAATTAACCTGTCCACTGCAGGGCATATAGAAATGAAGTTATTTTCTGCATATAATAATAATATAAGTTCAGTTCTATATAACAATTTCTGTTATCACCACTACCACTACAACTACCACTACTACAAGCTTTGTCTGGAATTTTGTGGACTAACAAACAAACAGACATACAGACAAGCTGGGATCAAAACATTACCTCCTTCCACCATTGAGTGTAGAGGTAAACATCATGGAAATTATATCATGCCCTAGATTTAATTCATGCTTACCCGTGTATTTGCTTCACTGGTTCACAAGGTCTTTTGCATACATGTAATTCAGACTCTCGTCTTCATTGCTGACCACACAATGTTCGCAACATATTAATGTACATTTGTGCCAAATTTGGTGCTTGTATCACAAAATGCACAATTCTTTTGAATATTTGGGCTAAGCCGCCCCACTATATCGGCCGGCCTCGAAGACCGAAATTGTGACGGTGTCACCCGAAAAATTTGAAATTACGAAATTTGAAAAAATTTGAAAAAAAAAATTACGGAATTTCAAGTGGCCCAATATCTGAAAATGTTCGCAACATATTAATGTACATTTGTGCCAAATTTGGTGCTTGTATCACAAAATGCACAACAGGTTTGCTATGCTGCTACACTATTGGGATCTCCACCAAAATCGATTCACCAAAATCGACACAACATCTCAACCAAATTTCATCCGAATCTGCCCATAACGTTTTGAGATGTTGTGTTATATACATTTGGACCATCATGCCCGTGTTACATCAACACCATAGTTATCAAACCATACCCAAACTACATACCAGTCCTTCATATATATATATATATATATATATATATATATATATATATATATATATATATATATATATATATATATATATATATATATATATGTATATATATATATATATATATATATATGTATATATATATATATATATATATATATATATATATATATATATATATATATATATATATATATATCTGTGCAGCGTCTGTCCTGTGTTGTCACTGAACTACTTTCTCAAACTTTTGTGAAATCGTACCAAACTTCTGGTATGCACATATCTCTCCCGTCGGTATGTCTTAAGGGTATTTGTTTTGAAAAAATTTCCAATTTTTTTTATTTTTATTTTTGGAATTTTTTGGGGAATTTTTTTTTTCTCAACTTTAATTGTTTATAAAATGTGATATCACGTATATTACAAATACATTTGTGCAAAATAATTGTTTGAATTATGATTGGTTTAAGCCATGACAAAACGGCACCTCTGGTACAGTCATTTATGTATATATCTACACATCTGGGCGGTGTCTGTGTTGTCACTTAACGACTCCCTCAAACTTTTGTTTCCGTGGTTGTGAAGTGTTTTTAATAACGTTGTGGTGGTTTTGAATCACGTGGTGGTGAGGTATTTTGAATTATGTGGTGGTAAGGTGTTTTTTAATGACGTGGTGGTGAGGTGTTTTTAAATCACATGGTGGTGAGGTGTTTTTAAATTACATGGTGGTGAGGTGTTTTTAAATCACATGGTGGTGAGGTGTTTTTAAATCACATGGTGGTGAGCTGTTTTTAATTATGTGGTGGTGAGATGTTTTAAATTATTTGGTGATGAGGTGTTTTGAATTACGTGGTGGTGAGGTGTTGAGAATTACTTGGTGGTGAGGTGTTTTTAAATGACGTGGTGGTGAGGTGTTTTTAATTTTGTGGTGGTGAGGTGTTTTTATTACGTGTTTTATGGCTGTGAGGTGTTTTTATTACGTGTTTTATGGCTGTGAGGTGTTTTTAATTTCGTGGTGGTGAGGTGTTTTTATTACGTGTTTTATGGCTGTGAGGTGTTTTTAATTTTGTGATGGTGAGGTGTTTTTATTACGTGTTTTATGGCTGTGAGGTGTTTCTATTGCATGTTTTATGGCTGTGAGGTGTTTTTAATTTTGTGGTGGTGAGGTGTTTTTATTCCGTGTTTTATGGCTGTGAGGTGTTTTTATTACGTGTTTCATGGCTGTGAGGTGTTTTCAATTTCATGGTGGTGAGGTGTTTTTAATTTCGTGGTGGTGAGGTGTTTTTATTACATGTTTTATGGCTGTGAGTTGTTCTAAATTACTTGGTGGTGAGATGTTTTGAATTACTTGGTGGTGAGGTGTTTTGAATTACGTGGTGGTGAGGTGTTTTGAATTACGTGGTGGTGAGGTGTAATCGTCCCAAACTTCCAGTCTGCACCTACCCCTCCCCTATGTATGTGCTGGGGGGTTCTTTCTTGAAAAAAAAACATTCAACCTAAATTGCCTATTAAAATGTAATATCACAAACACAACAAATACATTTGTGCAAAATAATTGTTTGTGTTATGATTGGTGTAAATCATGACGACACAGCAACTCAGGTACAGTCATTATCCTCAGGTAAAATAAGCCCGTTCCTCAGTAACGATGCGCTCGCCTCACCAAGCTAGTATATATATATATATATATATATATATATATATATATATATATATATATATATATATATATATATATATATATTGTGGATATGAGGATTGTGTTTTTTTTATTGCTTTATTCTGGACCCTCCTGCCTCCAGTCTGTGTATAAAGGTCAAAGGTCGTTCCGTAGTTATTTCATAAGCACTCACGTTAGCCAATCATAGATTTCCCCCTTGTTGACAGTTATTTCCTTATTCTGTGTATTTAGTATCGGCATATTTGGAATTTCGTGTATTTTTTTGGTTAAAAGCAAAAACTCAATTGATTTTGTAAGAAGGTATCATAAGCTTTTTTAAAAATTAGGGTGGCATTTTTTCTGAACATTCTAAGACTATGAAATCCAAGATGGCGTCCAAAATGGCCACCCAACACTAATGATGCGATATCTTCGCGAGTACATGTGATACAATTACAAATAAAGTGTCTAAATATATGTTTTCTGAGACCAGGAATCGAATGGAATCATCAAATTTATGTTATATGTATGATCTACATGCCAAATTCCAAAATGGCCACCGCGCACCCACAATGTAAACTATACCTTCTCCCTTCGCTTGTAATTACAAACAAAGTATCTATTTAAAGACATGTATTTTTCACAAAGAATACATAATTAACAAGCCAACAAACAGATCTAAATAAAATGAAATACTTGAATTACTGTTCAATCTCTTAAATCGTTTAAACAGGAAGATGCAAAAAGTCATACTGATTAAATGCCTGGCTTTCATTTAGTATTTTTAACAATGGATATCAAGTGAATTATAAATTTGTGAATGTCATAGAAATGTCCCTGGATTTGAACATTTCGATTGTTTTTTTAACGGCATCAATGAGTTTGTGTCTGCTTCCTGAGTCTGTATTGATGTCTTGCTGATAGGCTTCTCCCAAAAGAGTGGATGTTTCCTTCAAGAAAGCTTCTTCATCAGGCTGAAGTTGCAGGAACTTTCGGAAGTACAAACTGTACAAAGCAAGCAAGGTAACTGTATGAGCTTCCAGTGCTCGATACATGTGTTTTCCGTAGAGTATTTGTCTTACGGTTGTAGGTGAGTAAAGTCCAGCTTCGACCCATGCTTGGTCAATACCACTCCCTTCCACATATTTACCCATGGCAGCCAGTGCCCAGAAGACGATGTGCAGCTCGCCAGGTCGAAACAAGAACTGCTTCTTGATGTCCTCACGCTCCATCCACAACTTCATGGCCATGTCGTATAGCTGAAGATCAAGAGTCACGACTGTGATAGATTCTGGTCCCATGACATGAGTGGCGATAGCACGTGCTCTCATCAGACCTGTGAACAGGGTGTCATACTCTGTTGGTGGCAATCGTATTAGTGGTGGTACAAGGGCAATGTTTGTCTTGGAACCAGATGGAGACAACAGAGAGTTGAAGGCGCCCCATGTTCCTGGAGAAATAGAGCTTGATTTTACCTCAACTTCACTTTCGTTGAAGTCCAAACAGCCAATAATCCATGCCATATCCTTCTCTTTGTTTGACTGTGAGCTGGACTTGCAGGAATTCAGTGTGCAAACACACTTTTTGTTTGTTGGTATTGGTTTGTCACATGATAGTATTTCACATGGAATAGCCTCCTCTAATGTTTGAGACCTTGATGACCAATCGATATCAAGTGGTGTTGCTGGGGATTTGTCAGTTGCAGTCTGATATATAGCGGTGGCAGTGCCATGGAGTGTGTTCATGCCACAAGGCGTGGATTCGAGAAAATCTATGTTGTCCAGTGCAAACCAAACAAACATGTCGTTAACCAACCAAGGTGGTCGATAAATTCCTCCCATGGATTTTATCCTTTCAAGAACAGCATTTGCGACGGCAGTCTCTATTTCCATTACCTTGTTGTACGGGACAGTGAGGTCTAGTTTGCCTAATGTCTCCACAAGGGCCTTGGACCTGGTGTTTTTGTGCACATCCAGAGCTAAGCCGACGGTAAGGGGAGTCTCAGTGCGGTGTTTGAAAGTGACATCTTCATGTTTTGTTTCATAGGTGACCTGCTGATCAGACTTGTATGCACATACGAAATGTTGTGCCAGCACAGATGCACTTTGGTTCATAGATTCGGCCCTGCTGATTGTTTTAACATGATGTAAACCTTGGATAGCAAGCTTGCAGAGGAGTTGAAGCAAAGCAGGTGGTTCATAATTATCAAATGTTCCTTCGAATTTCCACGGGGTTGCGCTTGCAATGTCTCTTCTCAGTATTTTAGATGCTTTCAGAAGGACTTTCACATCTTCTCTTAGGTCTTTTGTATCGGAGGCCAACGCACCAGCTAACAGGGTTTCCTTGGATTTTGTAGAAAGTACTTGCTCAGGTTTGGTTTTGTCTGGAGGCCTGGTGAAGTGCACATCAGCGATGTTGTCCAAAATCAGTTGCTTTAAGTATGGTTTGTATCGCGGATTGTCGGGTAAAGGGAACCCATTGGCTTCTAGCAAACCAACATATGATTGTTCAATGTCGTTCATATTCAAAGCTGAACTGTTAGATGGGTCATTGATTTCAGTTTCCACCATGTCGAGCATCTCCAGGTCAGACACTAACTGTGCAAAATGAACATGCTGTTTTGGAGGTCTGTTAGCTTTTTCTATGTCTCGTTTTGCATGGCCTAAGCACAGAAGGTGATACTTCATGTCCTCAGCAACTGCTGTAAGAAGATCAGATGAGCCTACAACATTGCTCAGTCTAACTTTCAAAAGTTTTCTGTCTGTTTGTTGACCAATGGCTTTGAGCTGAGCTCCCATGTTTTCAGTTGAGACGTCGTGCAATTTGTCTGCTTTGTCTTCCTGACAAATGACACACATCTCCTTGTCGAAAGCCTGACTTCTGGTAGATCGCTGTGATGTGGAAGCACTTGTAGATGCAGCATCAGATTTTTTCGGTCGTCCTTTTGTCTTCTGTTTTATATAACTGACGCTGCCTGTCGCTTGTCCTTTCTCATATCGGGTCTTGGCTCGTTCAATGCATGTTTTATGTGTGAGATCCTTATAACATGTCTTGTGGTATGAAAAACCATTCTGTAACAGTTCATGGGCTGACAAACCTTTTATGCGATTCTTTAATGTAGAGAATTCTGTTTCCCCATATGAACATCGAACATCAGTTGTTGTAATTACTTTCTCTACTGAAGGCAAAGAAGGACAAAGCACATAGTTTGTATAATCTGTTTGCTTGCTGCTCAACTGGCAAATAAAGCATAGTTCAAAATCCACCGTTTTTGACTTCTGGTTAGATGAAGACTCTGCCATTTTGGTTAATCTAAGGTCTCTAAGCTATGTTATCCTGGGTGATGGTTGCTGTGGGTACTTGCAGCCTGCAAAAGAAGAAAAGAATATGTTAGTGCACCATAAAATGGACAAGTGGAACCTTAACACTATAAAGCGAACAAACTGCTGCCGGTGACTGGATTCGAACGTCAATTTTCCGGCCGCCATGTTGAAATAAAAAAGGCAGCCTCTGTCTGAAAATGTGCAAAATAAAAAGATTAGTAGTCAGGTGGAAGTTATTGTTATTATAGTCACCTCTATATCCAAGTTCTAAGCAGTTCATGCTGAAAACAAAAATATTTAAACCACATTAAGTTGATTTTAGCGTCAAATTTAGGGCGTTTTGCTACGGTGGCGGCCATCTTGGATTTCAGGCCGTTAGAATGTTCAGAAAAAATGCCACCCTAAATTTTTTTAAAGCTTATGATACCTTCTTACAAAATCAAGTGAGTTTTTGCTTTTAACAAAAAAAATACACGAATTTTTTTTTCATGACAAATATGCCTACAGTAATTAGGCTAAGGATTTGTCTTCCATTAATTTGACCCTCCATTGCACTGCATTAAATAAAGTAGATCCCTCCGACATGGCATCTTCAAAGTGCCAGGTTTGCCAGGTTTGCTGCAATTGCCAACTGCATTTGGGCGGTTTTCTTCATTCGCCATTGCTGCCCTTTGGCTGGGGCTAGCTCGAATCGCCCCAAAACCACCTTAGCCACGAGGTAAGGTCGGGGAAGAAAGGCGTGTCTCCACCTCGTCATAGAGGGGAGGAGTGAACCAGCCCTTGCCGACCAACCCAGAACGAGGGGTTGGCTTTAGAGGGCAGAGAAAGAACGTTTGGGGGAGGTTCGCAAAAGGGTCAAGGGTGGGGCTTATATAACCCGAGGAAGACGCCCCCAGAGAGAGTCGAGGAGGGAGGAGATCAGAACACAGACAAGCCAAAAAAGAGAGTCCTGCGAGTTTGAGAGAGGGAGAGAGGACCCGTCACGCCAGACCCCCCACCAGCAGCGTTGGCTCCACCAAGCAGCTCCGACCCGTTACCCCGCGCACACGACAGGATCGGTGGCATCGGCGGCCGTCGAGGTCCAGCCCGACGTCCCGTGCGGGATCAAGCTCCAGCCAGCTCCGTGCCTTCCTCCCACTCCAGCCACCCACCTCCTTCCAGCCAATCCACTCTGCAATTCCCCGTGTGAGTCTGTCTTTGTTTGTTCTGTCCAGGATATAAGTTAAGCCTGTTTAGATAAGCTAGCAAATTTCACTCTGTCACCTTTCCTCTTCTGTATTTTATTTTCATATCCTTCCTTCTTCCTTGGTTTCTTTCAATTGTGTAAATAGTAAATAAATCATATTTGTATTTCTTACCCTTTGCCTTTCTTTCTTCTTTACATCCTTCGTCTTAGTCTTTTCCCCATTGAATATCTGTGGCGCGATTCGGCCAACGTTCAGGAATCGGGTTAGTCGGGGTAACTGTTCGGGCGCGGCGGCCATCCGCTCGGCAAACAACATCCTCGCCGCGGTCCCGTAACAATATATACACACATACAGTATATATATATATTATGTATGTATATATATATATATATACTGTATATCCTTCAGAAAGTATTCCTTCAGAAAGTATATCCAGAATTATATTCAGAATATAATTCAGAATATCATTCAGAATATCATTCAGAATAATTCAGAATTCAGAATATAATTCAGAATAATTCAGAATATCCAGAATATAAGAAAGTATATTCAGAAAGTATATCCTTCAGAAAGTATTCACATGACTTTTTCACATTTTGTTGTGTTACAGCCTGATTTAAAATGGATTAAAGTGAGTTTTTTTTCTCACTGATCTGCACATACGTATGTCACCCCATAATATCAAAGTGGAAAAACATTTTAAGCGATTTTACAAAATGAAAATCAAATACAGAAATAGTTATTTTACGTAAGTATTCAACCTCCTGAATCAATACTTTGTAGAAGCGCCTTTGGCAGCGATTAAAGCTTCGAGTCTTCTTGGGTATGTCTGTATCAGCTTTGCACATCTGAATTTGGGGAGTTTCTCCCATTCTTCCTTGCAGATTTGGTCAAGCTCTGTCAAGTTGGATGGGGAGTGTCGATGAACAGTAATCTTCAAATCTTTCCACAGATTCTCAATGTGATTCAAGTCTGGCTTTGGCTGGGTCACTCAAGGACTTTCACATTCTTGTTCTGAAGCCATTCCAGTGTTGCTATGGCTGTATTCCTTGGGTCATTGTCCTGTTGGAACATGAATCTTCACCACAGTCAAAGGTCTTTTGCACTCTGAAGCTGGTTCTCGTCAAGGATTTGCCTGTATTTAGCTCCATTCATTGTTCCCTCTGTCAATACAAGTCTCCCAGTCCCTGCTGCTGAAAAGCATCCCCATAGCATGATCCTACCACCACCATGCTTCATGGTAGAGATGGTGTTATACGGGGGATGACCTGTGCTCAGTTTCCGGCAGACATAGTGCTTTGCATTCAGGTCAAAGAGATCAATTTTCGTCTCATCAGACCACATAATCTTTTGCTGCATGCTCTCAGAGTCTTTCCCATGCCTTTTTGTAAACTCCAGGCATGCTGTCATGTGCCTTTTTCTCAGGAGTGGCTTCCATCTGGCCACTCTCTCATTAAGCCTAGATTTGTGAAGTGCTGCAGATACTGTTATCCTGGCAGGTTCTGCAATTTCAGCCAAGGATTTCTGTAGTTTTGTCAGAGTGGGCATTGGGTTATTGGTCACCTACCTGACCAAGGTCCTTCTTGCCCAGTTGCCCAGTTTGGTCAGCTGGACAGCTCTAGGAAGAGTCTGGGTAGGTTCATATGCCGTGACGTTGACATCCTTCCGTCTGCGGCCACCGAAAGCGCTATCTCGCTGCATATGCCGTGACTTGGTCAGGATTGAAAGACATGTTCCACTTGTTTGAACAGTCTGTGATTTTGTCCAAGTCTTCAGAGAGTGAGTAAGCTGCAGACTGCCGATCTGAGGGAAGAGGAATGGAGCGGCAGAGAGTGGAGTCATCAGCAAAGCGATAGAGAGGATTTTCCAGAGAGTCGGAGAGATCATTGATAAAGACCAGAAGAAGCACAGGGCCCAGGACACTGCCTTGGGGAACTCCAGCCTGACTTGGTATGGCCATTGCGGACTAACCGGTGCAGCTGGCGATCATCCCTCCTTGTGGTTCTGCGGGGGCGTCCTGGCCTCGATATTGGAGAAGGGACACCCCTCTGAGCATTTCGTTTCGGTATCTTTGACACCTGACCTTGAGTGATGCCATACTGCCGAGCAATAGCACGCTGTTTCATGCCGGAATTTCGTAAAGCCACCACTCCATGACAAACAGCATTGTCGAGTTGAAGGACCATCTCCAGAGGAAGCGGCAATAACTTTTGTAGACGTGCAGCAGTTGTTTTCCACTAATACAGAACGCAACAACCCTTATATACCCGATTGTGAAGCCAATCGTCAAATGTACCTGTCCGTACATTTTGTCACGCCACCTGTGATATAATCTGATTATTGACTTCTTGCTGCGACAGACAATCAGTGACATGGTTCTTTTAACAAATAAATCACCAAAGTGTAAAAGAAACTCACCAGATTGATATTCTGAGTTCAGAAAGGAAACCCAAGTCAAGAAAAAAAAATATTCCATATTAAATGCCAAGTCTGTATATCAGATATTATGCGACTCCAAACAGAGTGGTGAAAGCGACATCACCGATTCCCATACAATCCTTGCTGCTCGGTACTGGGAGTGATAAGCGCCACCTGCCATGCAGAACATTATCTCCCGCTTTACCAAACACAATCCAGAGTCATTATATACTGGATGTGGTCGGGCGCAAATGATGACAGCAAAATGTTAAATTGTTAAAAAGGATGAAAAGGGTGAAATGTGGAGTTGTGAAAGTTGGAGTTGCAGTTTAAATAAAAGACCAACAAAGGGAATGTAAGCTAAACTAATTGGAGATTCGGAGTAAAGAACAAGAGCAAGAAATGGATTATCAGAGAAAAGAACTGGAGAGGAATAGAAGGCCTGAGAGAACAGGAGATTCAGGAGAGAGAGAGTGAAGGTTAAAGAAATGGAGAGTAAAGAACTGGAGACTCAGGGACAGATCAAGCTAAGGGAATTAGAAATAGAGAAGGGAATTTTTTCATCTAGGCTTATGTGTGCTTATTGCAAGAGGAGAGGACACCTAATGTCTCAGTGTCATAGGTTGGAAAGGAGAAACCAAAGTGATAATCAGCCATTAAAGGCTGTTAAAACGGCACTTGCTAATGTTCAAAACCATCTGTTACAGGTAGTGACTGATGAAGGATCACCCAAAAAGAGGCGATGTCAGGTTTAGACGTTATTAATGAAGGATATACACCTTTCGTTACAGAGGGTCTTGTATCAGCTGTAGGCGACACTACCAATCAGCGTTCTGTTAAAATATTGAGAGACACGAGATCATCTCTGTCTTTGATGCTAGAGCATTTTGGCACTATCTGAGAAATGGTGATTGGTTCCAGTGTACTGTTACAAGGTGTTGGTAATTTTGTTAACCTAAAGTCCAGGTTTGTATCCGGAATTGTTACTCTAGGCTTACAGTCTACTCTTCCTGTTGAAGGAGTTTACTTTATCATCGAAAAATTATATAGCCAGTGTTAGAGTCCCAGTTAACCCAAAGATGGTGGAAGAACCAAGTACTGATTGTAGCACAGAGCAGCGAGAGCAGGAGATTCCTGATCTTTGGTTACCTCTATCCCTTTATCCCTTTGTTCCATTTATCCCTTTGTTCCTGTTTGTATAGTGACTCGTTCCAAGTCTAGGAAACACTCTGAAGCGAGAAGAGTGAAAATGATTTTGACTGAGAACCCATGTATACTTTGGAGGATATTGTTGTGGGCCAGGTCAGTGACAATTTTGATGCTAGTGAAGCAAGTGATGGTCATATTCTTGGACCAGAAGACAAATGTGGAGGTCAATCAGAAAAGGCTGGTCTCACAAGAGAGACTTATAGAAGAGCAAATGAAGACTGCTGAGCTAAGAGTGTTATTTAATGGAGTCCTCACGGAGTCGGATGTTACCAAAGTCCCAGTTTGATATTTTAAGAAAGACGGGTGTATTAATGAGGAGGTGGAGACCACTTGATGTATCAGAAGATTCAGATTGTGAATGTATGGTACATTATCAAATTGTGGTTGGCAGGTCATCTAGGGGTGAGCAAAACATGTGACAAACTTTTGACACATTTCTTTTTGCCTGGTTTGCTACATGATGCTGCAGGGTTTTGTAAATCCTGTCACTCATGCCAGATTTTCTTGGAATACAAAGTCGAGGCTCATGTAAGAGCTAACACATAAAACACAAAAACATACACAGAGACATACTGTATAAAGCATATTGTTATGGTTCTGTCGCCGGCCTTCTCCCCTTATCAAGGGGGGATTAATCCCCGTGTCTTTACTGGTCTGGCGTGAACCGAGACCTATTACGTCCCTTCCAGACAGCGCAAAATAGGGTTTCGGGACCAAATTCTCGCTCGTACCTAAGTACTCGCGCTGCCCTGGAAGCAAGGAAACAAGCCTCGCACGAACCACGTGAGGTTGGAATACGCCGAGCGGTTTGCGTACACGTGATCCACGCAGTTATAATTAATGGACCTCGATTTGAGCGATCTTATTCGTGCCACGCTTAGTCAATTGGAGAAATCACGGGAACGATCGAATTCAGAAGAAAGGAAGAACAGAGTGTTTTAATGATTATCACACGTATATACAGTTCAGGACGAAGATACACAGAGAAATCCTTATACAGTCTAATTCTTAATTCCCAAAGACAACGGGCCCGTCTGACACACTCACATGGGGTATTGCAAATGGGCAGGTGTTCCCCATCGCGTCCAAGGATGGTTC
The DNA here is from genome assembly GCF_964187855.1 of Myxine glutinosa. NCBI lineage: Eukaryota > Metazoa > Chordata > Myxini > Myxiniformes > Myxinidae > Myxine > Myxine glutinosa. The sequence goes on along the minus strand of NC_136261.1, from coordinate 87,355,353 downwards.
TCGTGCAGCTTTCCACAGTCCCGGGCACGTCCGCAAAGATGGGGATTGGCGAAGACAAGGCCACGTAGCGAGTATATCGAGCAAAGGCGATATATCGGGGCGAACGGTGGGGAGGGCTTTTACGGCAAAGGTGGGACGGCTTTTACGGTGAAGGGGCAGTTACGCAGCCTCGTTCACTCGCTTGGGTGGAATGCACAAGTTCGTTATAAACGCGCCTGGCTGCGCCCGCGTATATCTCGCAACCAACTCTTCTTCATCAACCCTTGGTGTGGGTTAGCGCACGCGTTCTTATGCGATAGTCAAATTCAACAAGCCGTACAATACAAGCCCTCTCTCCTTTACAAGTCCTCCCTCTCCTCTGCAAGTCCTCTCCCTCTCCTCTGCAAGTCCTCTTCCCCCGGCAAGTCCTGTTGAGGGCTTTGCACATCGGGTTATATAGGCCCGCCCCGCGGACCTTCTGGAACTCACCAGACTCTTCTCACCACGCCCTCTGACGCCGCCACCTCTGAGCTCTGATTGGTGGCTCATGCTTACCGTCATCGCCTCTGCCGGCCCCGACCTCAACGCCGCCCCCACCTTTTTAGGCCTACCTCGTGTTAACTCGACTAGTGAGTAAGCAAAGGGTAGCGAAATGGATCGCGCCTGTAGAGGTAGAATGGTTTGCAGAAATAGGACCTATTCTCCTGTCTTTGCACAATGCAGAATTAACACTGGAAAGGGCCTACTCTCACATATACTAAGACATAACTATACTACAAATGATGCTACATGTTGCTTGTGTGACTATCTATGGGGGGCAACCTTTAACCTTTATTGAGCTCACTTTACAAACTTCAAAACCATAGCACTTCCCCCCTCCCTCGTCAGACTCGTCCCCGAATCGAACCTGCACAAGTGGGAATGACCGGTTTTGAGCAAGACTTGGGACTAGCTTTTAATTACGTGTGACACTTACATGTGATTCCCCCTAACATTTACTCTAACCCATGTATGTGATAGTTTTACAACACTAAATATGTCCCACCTACTGCTTTGTGTAACTAACTAACAGACTCGCACCAACAACTAACCGAATTGCGGAATTCATTTCAAACTACACATAAAGCCGGTGGGTAGCATCTTATTTACAACCACAAAACCTAACTATTTACATTTCTACAACCCAGGACCAGTTCTTTGTGGAAAGAAGATTGGAGGGGAGAAAAAGCACATCATAGTACCAATACACAAAACACATTTATCAATTCACTGTTCACCATTCACTGTTGTCTGGCATCTTCTGTCTTCCTGCATGTCACATCTTCTGTGTGCAATAAAAACTTAAAGTTCTTATTTCCTGGCACAACAAGAATAAAATGTACAAAAACCCGTGTTCGTTTTTATTTAATTCCTGGCCAAGCAGGGCCAACCTTATGTGGTCCAACTGCGTGACATTGATGCCACTCAATATACGTGGTCCGTAGATGCAAGGTAAGTTTGCAGCAAAGTGTAAAGCCACCAAACGTGTGGTCCATGTGTAATGTGGTGCTGCAAAGTGTCTGTGTCAACAAGTGTGCTGTACCTGTGCAGAAAAGTTATAATAAAGAATACGGCAGCAAAGTGCCGCGCAGTTCATCTGCATGGGTGTAGTAATGTGCAGCAGGGGTGCTGCGACACGCAGCAATGTGCAGCTGCACATGTGTAGCAAGGTGCAGCTGCACAGTTCGCTGTTGCTGCACAACTCCTCCTCCAAAGTGGGTCCATGGGTGGGGAGGAGAGACAAAGCACAGTCAGCAAAGCAGAAAGGGCGCAAAGGTACACATCAAAACAAGGTAATGCAGCATGAGGGGCGCGGAAGAGCGAGCAGAGCAAGCTCGTCCCTAACCGTTCGTGCCCCCCAACGTCAGCTTACACTACCCTTGCCCTTCCCTGTATTTACAAATTCGTCACTACGTCTTGTCTCCCATATCCCCCTCTATACCAAATTCGTCGTCCAATCCCTCCAAAGAAGGAAGAGATGAAATAACACACATTGTCACTTTCACGTCATGATGCGTCTTACTTACTCAAATCAGTCACTTGGTGCTGGTGCAGAGCTTGTCACCTTGGTGAATGAATGTGGATGGCGCGAAGGGAATTCCTCAAATCCTAACTACTCTAATGACATTAACTCACCTACACTACCCGGGGTCATGCCCTGCCAATCGGCATCTTTAAACTATGCGGTTCTAAAAACCTGATTCCCATTGACCACCTGGTGCCTTCCAAATTTGGGTCTCACTCCCCAATTTTTCTTACTGTGCCTTTGCACAATTTTGGGGCTGGGTCATGTGGCTCCACTAGCAGGTCTACCTACCTGCGCACCTCCGCCACTGAAGTCGCCACCCGAGCTTACCTTGCTCCTTGCGACTACCTAAATTGGGGAAGACCCCTCCTGGCTCTCTCACCCCCTGATGCCCTCCTCGGCATTGGGCTACCGGGTCCTCTCCTGGGATCCTCGGGCCCCCCTGAACACTACTCATAACTCTAACTGGATCCCGGAGCCTACCTGTGGCCTCACTTGGCCGACAGACTACCAGTGGCGGAGTGCTCCAATAACCATACGCACCAACAAAGCCCACACGCCAGCCATTTCATAGACTCATGCATCCAACCAAGCACTTCTTGCTACTTCCTGCACCACAGGTGTCAATATCCAACAATTTACCTAAGCCCTCTACCTGGCTTTAAACTACCCACCCCGGGTATTCGTGAAGGGGTCCATCTCCCCCCATTCACTACTTCGCATCATGCATTCCACACCTTTTACTTCACACCAAGCATTCCACACCAAATTCACACCCCAAATTCTGGCACACCTCTTGTGCTCACACACCTGTTCCCCACTTGCACACCATGCAAGTCAATTCACTTCAACACAACTCCATTTGTCCTCAATACACCACTTCTGGTTATTCCCAACCAATTCCTCATTTGCTCAAGCTCAATACACACAGTGATTCTCATCCAATCCTCATTTGCTCAAGCTCATCCTCACACACACAGCATCATCTAGCTGACTACTTCCCCTTAAAACTCGTGCTTCCCCGTCTTCCCTTACACTAAGCACTTCCCTCGGCATTATCAACCACCTAATCTAACTAAGTCCCCTCTACCTGTACAAATGTCGCTACTTAACTCTCATGTCCTCTACTGTCATCCTTCTAAATCCCTATCAATTAACCTAGCCCACCCTCGGCTAGTTTACACTGGCACCCCATAATCTAGTGCTCATGTGCACTGAGTTTGTGTGAGGAATGGCGAAACCACCACTCCTCCACGCCGGGTACCATTCGCCAACATTATCGATAATCGTCCACTTAACTCGAGCCTCTCGGTGCGGAAATACATTTTCACTGCTCGGCTTTGAAAAGCCGAGCAATGCATGTGGGTGGTTGGTCGCCTGTAGGTTGGGTCCGTCCGGCATTTTGGATTCAGGGGAGGAGGCATGCTTGGGCCAAGGTTCAAGGTGCCATCCCTAAGTGGAGCCTTTCGGTCCCATGGACGATGGCCCAACCGCCCACAGTCAGAGCACCGCAGCCAACAGGGGCGCGGCTCCGACCTCTCCTACCCCCCCCCCCCTCGAACCGTGCCGATCGCCGCCACGACGCGGCACCAACCATACAGGGCGGGGCGCGAACCGGGCACGGCGCTCCTTGTGAGACCGCCGCGGCAACGATCCCCGCCGGTCCCCGCAGCACACAAAGCACACCACACACCAAGGGCTCGCGTCGGCTGTACGTCGCGCTAAACGCTACCCCGGTCTGCGTCGATGCTCGGGCCGCGTTCTCACCCAACGCGACCCGTTCCTCACTCGCACAACGCGGCGCTCCAGCGCCTCCCATACACTTCCTGCATTCTATTACAGAACTCTGCCGTGCATTCTCTTCCCTTACACACTCAGGTGCACACCACACAGGTGCACTCATGCCACTCGCACACTCCATTATCACACACTTTTCCTCCACACACTTCTCTGTTACACACTCTGTAACACAATCGGCCATCGCACACCCTCGCGCACACTCTTTTGTTACACCCTCAGTAACAACCATGGGTGTGCACTATTCTGGTACACACCCAATAAGCGCACACTTACCCATGGGTGTGCACTCTCCTGTTGCACACCCAATCACATGCTCTGGTGTGCACTCCCGCACACTCTCTACCACATGCTCCAGAGTGCATCCTCTCTCACTCGCGGCCATCGCACACTCTGTTTCACACTTGTCTCCGACACACTCTTCCCACTCACATTCCAGTGTGCATTCTCCCTCACACTCTGTAACACACTGTCCTGTTACACACTCGCGCTCCGGCGCACACTTTTTCCGCACAGGCATGCCATTCACTCGCGGACATCGCACCACGGACCTTCCACGAGCGTCCGGGTTCCATCTATGCCCCAAGCGTGCCAAAAACCTTTTCCCAACCATACACACTCCTGCTCACCTTGGGGACCTTCTTCCTCGGCAGCACCACCTGCAAACCTTCATTTTTGTTAGGAAGCATGACATCACAACACAGTGCAAATCCAAACTTTGTGTACATTCCATTTCGACCTCCAATTTAATTTCTGATTCTGCCGTCTCTTCGGCCCCAATTTCAACTATTTCTTTTTCTTTATCTAGCTCGACGACCGCCGTTGCACATAAAATTTTATTTTCCAACTCGGCGGCCGTCGGCTTTTCCACACCCCGAGTGGCGATTTCTATACCCTCGGTCCATGTAGCCACGCTCTGCTCTACCCTACTCTCCACGCGTTCCTCACATTGCGTTACCCCATCGCATCCCTTTGCGACCTCTTCACTCAACTTGCGCCTTATGTCCTTCCCGGCTTTTTTTATTTGGCCGCCCATTTTGCATTCAAATTTTTTTAACCTGTCTTTCATTTCCCGGTTGGTTTTGTCCCACAATTCTTTCAATTGGCCACCCATTTTGTTTTCCAATTTATTTAACCAGTCTTTCATTTCCCTCATTTCATTACCTTGCACCACAAAGCATGCTTTGATTTGCACCATGAAGGTGCCCATATCCATTGGTGCCGCGGGCTCAGCTTCCGCTGCTTCGTGCGAGGCGCCGCCATTTTCTACCCCTACTTCCGGCCCCTCATTAATGTTCTCCTCTTCTCCCAATTCTTCACGGGGGTCCTGGGTTATCGATTCTATCTCCTCCTCTATCTCATCTTCTACCCCCACCGGCATCCGATCGCTTTGGTTAGCCATGGCACGAATTAAAATTTTTGGATTTTAAAACTAAATTTCGGTCGCTCGTAATTTGGAGTGCGTTAAGCGCACTTCGGGTCCTATCCCAAACGCCTGACACCAATTGTTATGGCCAATATGTACAATTGGTGTCCAAAATTTTGTCTAAAATTTTTTGTCCCAGGTTCCAAATCCCCACTCCTGACTACCAATTGTTATGGTTCTGTCGCCGGCCTTCTCTGCTTATCAAGGGGGGATTAATTCCCTTGTCTTTACTGGCCTGGCGCGAACCGAGACCTATTACGTCCCTTCCGGACAGCGCAAAATATGGTTTCGGGACCAAATTCTCGCTCGTACCTAAGTACTCGTGCTGCCCTGGAAGCGGGGAAACAGGCCTCGCATGAACCACGTGAGGTTGGAATACACCGAGCGGTTTGCGTACACGTGATCCACGCAGTTATAATTAATGGACCCCGATTTGAGCGATCTTATTCGTGCCACGCTTTGTCAATTGGAGAAATCACGGGAACGATCGAATTCAGAAGAAAGGAAGAACAGAGTGGTTTAATGATTATTAATTAATGAATGATTATTAATGAACTGTATATACGTGTGATAATTATCACAGGTATATACAGTTCAGGACGAAGAGACACAGAGAAATCCTTATACAGTCTTATTCTTAATTCCCAAAGACAACGGGCCCGTCTGACACACTCACACAGGGTATTGTAGATGGGCAGGTGTTCCCCAGCGTGTCCAAGGATGGTTCTCGTGCAACTCTCCACGGTCCCCGGCACGTCCGTGAAGATGGGGATCGGCAAAGACAAGGCCACGTAGCGCGTCTCTCGAGCAAAGGCGATATATCGGGGCGAACGGTGGGGATGGGCTTTTACGGCAAAGGCGGGACGGCTTTTACGGCGAAGGGGCGGTTACGCAGCCTCATTCACTCGCTTGGCTGGAATGCGCAAGTTTGTTATAACCGCGCCTGGCTGCGCCCACGTATATCTCGCAACCAACTCTTCTTCCTCAACCCTTGGTGTGGGTTAGTGCATGCGTTCTTATGCGATAGTCAAGTTCAACAAGCCGTACAATGCAAGCCCTCTCTCTCTCTCCTTTGCAAGTCCTCCCTCTCCTCTGCAAGTCCTCTCCCTCTCCTCTGCAAGTCCTCTTCCCCTGGCAAATCCTGTTGAGGGCTTTGCGCATCGGGTTATATAGGCCCGCCCCGTGGACCTTCTGGAACTCACCAGACTCTTCTCACCACGCCCTCTGACGTCGCCAACTCTGAGCTCTGATTGGTGGCTCATGCTTACCGTCATCGCCTCTGCCGGCCCCGACCTCAACGCCGCCCCCACCTTTTTAGGCCTACCTCGTGTTAACTCGACTAGTGAGTAAGCACGGGGTAGCGAAATGGATCGCGCCTGTAGAGGTAGAATGGTTTGCAGAAATAGGACCTATTCTCCTGTCTTTACACAATGCAGAATTAACACTGGAAAAGGCCTACTCTCACATATACTAAGACATAACTATACTACAAATGAGGCTACATGTTGCTTGTGTGACTATCTATGGGGGGCAACCTTTAACCTTTATTGAGCTCACTTTACAAACCTCAAAACCGTAGCAATATAATAAGGGGAGCGGGAGACAAGAGGGGGAGAGAGACAGGGAAGCACACAAGCACAACAACAGTAGAAAACAGGGACATCCAGAGATCTGTGGAAGTGTGAGGGCTGGGGGGGGGGGGGGGTTAGAGGTACAGGTATAAAACAAATGGACACTACTAGGAATTTCAGGAAAGAAGTCAGAATTTGAAAAAGGTTCGAATGTTGGTACTTTCTTGGCATTCTCCTCTTACGCTGTGGGTTTGCATGGAGAGTGAAATAGCAATGACTGCATCCATCGGACTCGGTATGGTATGTCGATCTGGCCATACCTCTGTATCTCGAGGTTTCCATACAGTCTCGCCCCTATGGAAGTATGCTCGGTAGTTTAGCTGCCTCATCAGTTTCTGCAACCATCTGTGTCCCCCAGCTTATCGATGTCGCACTGCTATCTGTTGTTGCGCCACCAGTTGATTTATCTCTGGAACGCAGCTTGTCTCAGGATTTAACATTATGATGTCGATACTCCTTCGTGTGTCAAGTATTAGTGTCATTACAAACTCCATCTGGTGATTGTACTGTCACTTTGATTCCAGTCTTGGAAACAACAGTGTAAGTGTCTCATGGGAGGGTGTGTCAACTTTCCACAAACTGTCTCATCTCAGCAAAACAGTATCTCCCGGCAGCACATCAATCTTTAGCATGACCTCGATGATCAAAATACAGCTTAGCTGATCCTCTTTGTTCTCGCCATCCCTGTCTCAAGCCTTCTAGTCAGCAAAGACATGCTTCAGCTCAGAATCTTGGTGCTGGTTTTTCTTCCAAACAACAGCTGGTCTTTTCGCTGTGGTAGAGTGAGGAGTTGTTTTGTATACTGCAACATATGGCAACATTGCTTCTTCTCAGTGCATCCCTTCAGCTTGCGTATTCATCATATGATTCTCTAGCGATTGGTTCTGATGTTTTAATTCAACGTTTGCCTGTGGCTATTTTGGAGTCACACAATGATGCTTCCATGAAATACGTAAATCTCTGAACAATGAACTGCAGCTCATCATCAGCATACAGAGTGGCTGGTATACCATGCATTGGAAAAACCTCTGTTATTGCTGCCACTTGTTTCTCTGCTGTATCAATCGTGGTAATGACTGTAGTAGTCAATCACAACCATAACCGACTCCCCAAAAGGTAGCAGACCCAAAGGGTCAACATCTGCATCTTCCCATAGTCCATTTGGAAGCAACATACTGGCCCTGGTTCTGGCAGATTCGGTCCACTAAAAAGTTGACACCAGGATTTAATAAATTTCTCCACATCTTTCTCCATTCCCAGCCACCACACTTTTGTCCTCAGGTTCTGATTGGTACTCAAAATTCCCAAATTACCTTCTTGTGCTAATATCACCAGTCTTATTCTCAATATCTGTGGAAGCACAATCCTACTGCCTCCAAGACACATTTCCCAATTGCACATAGCTCATCTCACACAACTGCATATGCAAGGCAGTTCTCATAATCTACAGTCTTGATACACTGTCTGATTTCTAACCCTGGATATTGGTCTGGTCTCTACCTCTCTGGTTGTCATTGTTTTGATTTATGTCCTTTCAATATTCATCACACTAGTCAGGAACGTATCCCCAACGTATCCCCAATATTTTCTCAATGCATCCCTAAAAAATAATAAATAAATGAAATATATAAATAATAATTTAGTGGTTGACATAGGTCCATTAATAAGTCAATCGGTGCTTTCTGTCAAGTACTTTCCCAAGCATTTCAGCTTCTTTTCGAAGCTTTGTAGCCCATTTTAGGTAACAATCCTTACCTTGCAACCACAATATACTTTAAGGTTACCTGAATATCTTTGTTTCTAGGTGGTTCTGTGGATGCATGCCAAGCATTCTGGGGGCAGATTATGTCATTTCGAAAGTCCCATATTCCAAAAGCCTGTATGATTGAAAAAGGATGATTCGTCATTAAAATAACGTCAAATATGTTAAATAAATGAAATATATAAATAACAAAACAGTTAAATAAATACATAACAGATTTATGAAAATAACACTTTCGTAAAGATAGTATACTGAAATTAATGTCAAAATATTAATTAGTAGCTTTAAAGCCATCTATGTAAACATAGCATGATCAATGGTGTGCAGCTTTGTTTGTATGCAAACCGGAACCGGAACGAATACTGGAACGGACCGTGAAAACCGTGCCGAAACCTTTCGGTAGATACGCTGAACAATTGAATATCTTGGACTGAAAATATATAATTTTGTTCATAATAATGAGTACAATAATCAGACCTGTTATTAAATGAGCTCTACTGACATGCGCTAGTCCAAAAAATTGGGGAGAATATGGAAGAAATACATGCCAAAAAAATTCCTATTTTTCTCCATATAAAAAATATTGTTTTGTGCAGTAATCAGTAATCAATAATGAGTACAGTAATCAGACCTGTTATAAAATGAGCTCTACTGACATGTGCTAGTCCAAAAAATTGGGGAGAATATGGAAGAAATACATGCAAAAAAAATCATATTTTTCTCCATAGTAAAAAATATTGTTTTGTACAGTAATCAGTAATCAATAATGAGTACAGTAATCAGACCTGTTATTAAATGAGCTCCACTGACATGCGCTAGTCAAAAAATTGGGGAGAATATGGAAGAAATACATGCAAACAAAATTCCTATTTTTCTCCATAGTAAAAAATATTGTTTGAATAGCCAGTTTTAGAACAAAACATAAAAAAATAGCATATGTCATCAAAAAAAAATCTTAGAAATAGATTTTTTGGGGAATATTTAAACTATTTTGGTTATATTTTTTAAACAAATTTGGTGTAAAAGAAAAATCCAGAAAACAGTGAAAAAATAGCAAGGAGATCAGTGGGAGTACAGAAAACAAAATGTCCAGAATAGTCCAACAGAAAAATTAGTTCACAGTAGAGAAAACTGAGTACAGAAAAAATAGTCCAACAAGCTTGGTGCAAAAAAACAAAGTCCAGGAAAGTAGTGAAAAAATAGCAATTGAAGACCATAGAATTATAACCAGGCTAAGTCACATTTTATTTTATTTTTCCCAGTTTTTCACGTTTTTCACGTTTTTCACGTTTTTCAAAATATTTTTCACGTTTTTCTCGAAATGACTAAAATGTGATTTAGCCTGGTTATAATTCTATGGTCTTCAATTAAATTGTGAGTAAAAACAAAGTATAGAAAAAATAGTAATAAATAGCACTACAACCACCAAATTCCCCAGGATAGTAAAAAAAAAAAAAAAAAAAAAAAAAACAGGAAAAGAACATCGATTTTCTTGCTATTTTTTGAATTTTTTAAATCGATCTGAAAACCAAAAATAGAAAAAAATAGCGAAAATAGGGGGATTTTTTTTTTTAACCTTTGGCAATCTCCATTGCATTTAGGTGTCCAGTACTTTTGGTTGATCGCCTGAAGCCACTTTGTCCGTCAATGACTTTCTGTAGATTGTAGGTTTCCGATGAAATTTTATCCCCAAACCATTTTTGAAACGATTGGGGCACACAACCTCGACTCAGGAAATTAACATTATTTTACAAAGTTAAACTACAAAAACTACAAATACAGTTGATCTGCATCACTGCGCATCCACTTGAGTGGTGTTTGAAACTGGAAGTTATCGGCTGTACCACATTGCCAAACAAATATGTCACCGTAGCATCTGCTGTGTCTGGTGGGCTGGGGTTGTGTTTCGTTATTCCAAGCAGCTAGCGCTTGCCGAGCCAGCCATTCCTTATCAACAGTTTCAAACGGAGTGCTTGCTTGAGTGTTTAAGCCACTTGATGAGCGCACTACAAGAAACTTGGTAACTACATACCTGTACCAAGTTTGACTTAGATCCCTTCAGCCGTTATCAAGTTAGCGCGGTGACGAAAATCTATTGTGGATGCACGGAGGTACACATGCATGGACGGACGCACGCATGGACGGACGCACGCACGCATGGATGCACAAAAATTCCCATGCGGTCCAATAAAATGATGTCATTGACACTGAGGTTCTCATTTACCAGTGGTTAAAAAAAATCATCCCATATTCTGTGATCATTTTCATTAAGTGCCTGGAAAAGCTGAATTTTGAAAGGAAAAACCCAATGTCTTCCTTCAGTATTTGTCACACTGATGTACAACTGATTCCTGTTTCCGCTGAGAGTAGTTTGGTGCTTTGCGAGCGTATGATCCCCATGCATTGCCACTTGCCATACAGCATCAACTGGAAAAGTCGTGTCTCTGGGACACGACGAACACTAACACGTCGCTCTGAACAGTTTTTATATTAATCGCGTTTTGTAATGAGAACATTTTTTTCCATCTTCCATCTTTTGTAATTTTGTAGTTTTTTGACTTCCATTTCATATTGAATTACATTACATCTATCTATAATTCCAGCAATCTCTGTGTGTCTGTGTGTCTGTGTGTCTGTGTGTCTGTGTGTCTGTGTGTGTGTTTGTCTGTGACCGCTGTTTCTCGACAACCACGGGTCCGATATACTTTAAACTTGCCAGATATATTGCTGGGGACCCGAGGATGTGCCTTTTCAAGGTTTTAAATTAATCGGACAAGTACTTACCGAGCTATGTCCAAAAAACGCTTCAACCAATCAGAGAGCAGCGAGCTATCACGTGTGCCGAACGTGGCGATCAGACTCTACCTCGGACGGCACATTTGAGAGCGTATTCATTTATTTCACGTTGGAAAACTATGTTGCCGTTAAACTATGTTTTAAAACGAATTCAAACTGCGATTAAATTAAAACGATTCATCGTAACTGCGACGATTTGCGAACTTCCGGACAGTGAAGACTTCACTTCCGGCAGCCAATCACAGAACGCTTTGTTGCGTAGGCGTGGCCGATGTGAGAACGAGCGGAGCTGAGCGCGTTACGAGCTGACCGCCATTACGGTACGGTTCGTAATTCGATTTCTTCCGGAGAAAATAATAATTTCTCGATTTCATATGCGCATTATTTCTCCCAATTCAGTCAGAGCGAAGGGCGGAAGCGAAGAGCGTTGTTTTTTTTGTTTACGGGCGTACGGGCGGGGTAGAGCGTACGGGTAGCGTTTTTTTTTTTTTTGGCAAGGAACGGGCACCCACGTACGGGCAATGCCCTAGTTACATTAATTACAAGTACATTACATTAATAATTAATTGATTAAATTTTTCCCATCTTCCATCTTTTGTAATTTTGTAGTTTTTTGACCTCCATTTTACATTGAATTATATGACATTACATTAATTACAACTATATTACATTAATAATTAATTAATTATATTTTTCCCCATCTTCCATCTTTTGTAATGTTGTAGTTTTTTTACTTCCATTTTACATTGAATTACATTACATTACATTAATTACAACTACATTACATTACATTAATTACAATTACATTACATTAATAATTAATTAATGACATTGTATGTAGTTTTGTAATCTTCCATCCTTCGCACTAATGCCCTTAAATTGTTGTAAGCAGGTACACCAGATGCTTGGAATCTTCCCTGAAATGAGCTCTTAACTCTCTCTCCGTTGCCTTTGTTTCAATGTACGTGTCATATTAAAATAAAGATGCGCTGCTCCGTGTTAAATTGCCCTATTATTTTTAATACCTGTAAAAAAAAAATGTCGCAGGCAATCTAAGGAAATTTGAAATTTACTCGCAGCCGTATTACTCGGAAAATCTCGGCATCATGAAATGTTGCCCATTTTAATGACTACCCTGTATTATGGCATACATGTGACAAATACGATATAAATGCATCAAATATTTTTCGAGTAGAGATTCCAGACGGATACACGGATGGACGAAGTCACAGCACCCAACATATAAGGCCCAGCCGGGCTGATACTGAGCATTAAATAATGCAGGACTGAGCATAACAAGCCTGAGCATTTAATAATGCAGAACCTTGCCGGGTTACATAGATCGCAGTAGATCTGAGAACGAACGATCTATGTGAAATACATTTACATGTGACTCTCACATCCACTGACAGAGTCATAACAATAGTCTCTCCTTAGACTAATAATAATAACAACATCAATTATTAAAAGAAGAAGAAGAAGTTGAATCCCATATCTGATACCTACATTCTGTATATTGTGTGATGTTTAAAGTGATAACACTTTATAATTGCATCATCTTGATCATCCGACATGATCCTTAATGTAGTCAGCGAATAGTTTGAAGTACAGTCAGTAGTAATGGCATTGTCATTGTGTAATTAGTGGTGTTCTATTGGCCACTTCCGAAACCAAGAGGCCACACATAATTAAGGTAGTTGGTGTTGGTGGTCGAGTCGTCATTAACAGGTACATCCTAAAGTGATCCTTTTTGATTTGACAATCTATCTATAATTCCAGTAATCTCTGTGTGTATGTTTGTATGTTTGTATGTTTGTATGTTTGTATGTTTGTATGTTTGTATGTCTGTATGTCTGTGACCGCTGTTTCTCGACAACCACGGGTCCGATATACTTTAAACTTGCCAGGTATATTGCTGGGGACCTGAGGATGTGCCTTTTCAAGGTTTCATATTAATCGGAGAAGTAGTTACCGAGCTATGTCCAAAAAACGATTCAACCAATCAGAGAGCAGCGAGCTATCACGTGTGCCGAACGTGGCGAACAGACTCTGCCTCGGACGGCACATTTGAGAGCGTATTCATTTATTTCACGTTGGAAAACTATGTTGCCGCTATGTTGGCGTTAAACGATGTTTTAAAACTAATTAAAACTAATTTGCGATTCTTTCGCTTTCCTGCGCGTTTGTGCATGCTATGGCGATTTCTTTACCAAACTCCGCAAGCCGTTCGCTTTGGACCAAACCATTTCATGTAAATAGAGGGGGGGGGGATTGTCACCGTACTCGCAAGCCGTTCGCTTTGGACCAAACCATTTCATGTAAATAGAGGGGGGGGGGGGGGGGATATAATTTTAGATATAGATATAGTACGGGCATGCCCTAGTATGAACAATGTCAATAGCCAATGTGGTGTAAGTCTGGTATTCCCTTAACGGTTAACGTGGCTGGCTTGAGATCTTAGGATCCTGAGTTTGAGCGCCTGTCATCCATTGAATTAATACCAGGTGGGTTGACTCAGCCTGTCATCCTTCCGAGGTCAGCAAGGTGAATACCAGATGACCGGTAATGGGAGGAACTGCATTAGAGGCAAAACTGCGCCAGCAGAAAGTGATGCAGCCAAGCAGCCACCGGCTGCATATGAACCACCACTATCCAATGTATATAACACCACATCTTGATTGCGTGTATTGCGTTTGCGATTGCGATTGCGTTTCGAGGAAACACTTACATTGTTTGAAATAAGAATATTATATGGTTGGCCATGGTAGTAGTGATGTAAAGTGATAAAAAGACAATAACAGTAGCATCTATGGTAGTACTACGATCTATTATATGAAAATGAACTACTACAGAGTGCTGATAGTTTACAATGTGAGCCGCAGAGCCGGATTGTGTTCTTGTAGGCTCTACATAGGCACTTCTGCTTCGTCTGCCCTTTGGTGGATGCATTTTTATGTGTATCGATTTATATGGGTAGATGAGTGATCAAAATTATCTTGATCTCCAAAATTATCTTGAATTATTTTCACACCAGCCCCATGCAGGAATTTATTCCAGTTTGTTAAATTAAATATGTATATATATATAGTCCCAGATTCGAGTCCCGGGTGGAGTCAGAATTTTTTAACACTAACCCCACGCAGGATTTGACTTCCTGTTTCTTAATATACAGACTTGGCATTTAATATAGAATTTTTTTTTTTTCTTGACTTGGGTTTACTTTCTGACCTCGTTATATCAATCTGGTGAGTTTCTTTTATGCTTCGGTGATTTATTTGTTAAAAGAACCATGTCACTGATTGTCTGTCGCAGCAAGAAGTCAATAACAGGATTATATCACAGGTGGCATGACAAAATGTACGGACAGGTACATTTCACGATTGGCTTCACAATCGGTTATATGAGGGTTGTTGCGTTCTGTATTAGTGTAAAACAACTGCTGCACGTCTACAAAAGTTATTGCCGCTTCCCCTGGAGATGGTCCGTCAACTCGACAATGCTGTTTGTCATTTAGTGGTGGCTTTACGAAATTCCGGCATGAAACAGCGTGCTATTGCTTGGCAGTATGGCATCACTCAAGGTCAGGTGTCAAAGATCCTGAAACGAAATGCTCAGAGGGGTGTCCCTACTCCGATACCGAGGCCAGGACGTCCCGCAGAACCACAAGGAGGGATGATCGCCAGCTGCACCGGTTAGTCCGCAATGGCCGTACCCAGTCAACTAATCGGCTTAGGGCAGAGTGGCAGCAACTGACAAATGTGCCTGTATCCAAAAGGCTCGTCGACCAACAACTGGTTCAAGCACGCTGTCGTGCCAGGCGTACCCCGAGAAAGCCACGTCTGACCAGACAACACCGCCAGCGCCGATTGCAGTGGGCCAGAGAGCACCGTCAAAGGCAGCCAGGACACTGGAATCACGTGATCTTCAGTGACGAGTCTAGATTTCTGGTCTATCGTCAAGATGGCCGCGTCCGAGTGCGCAGACAAGTGCATGAAGCCTACAACGAAGATTGTATAGTGCCAAGAGTCCAAGCTGGAGGTGGTGGGGTGACCGTTTGGGCTGCTGTTCATGCAGGGGGCAAAACTGACCTGGTTGTTCTGAATGGAAACCTGAACCAGTTCAAGCACAGGGCCATTCTGGAAGAAACATTGCTTCCATTTGTTCGTGCAGCCTTTCGAGGAAACTTTGGCTTCCAAGATGACAATGCATGACCTCATCGTGCTCGTATGATCCAACACTTTTTTGCTGACCGTGGTGTAGAGCATATGGAGTGGCCTGCCATGTCCCCGGATATGAATCCGATAGAGAACTTGTGGGCAGAATTAACGCGTCAAATCGACAATTTGGACCAGCAGCCGACCTCTGTGCATGAATTGCAGCAGGCTATTGTAACTGCA
>NC_136261.1:87289500-87337000 GCF_964187855.1 Myxine glutinosa | reverse complement strand
CTCAAGCTTCTCCTTCACTTCAACATCTGCCGTGACTAAGGCGAGTGGATACTCAGTGAAACGTCGGATTTACCAACCAGTAAATCCAGCTCTTTTAAATTATAAACTTTTACAATTACAAAGTTTCTTCGTGTAGGCTATTTCTTGTTAATTTTTCTTCTGCATCATCATGAATTTTTTTTTTTTTTTTTTGGTGGATTCTATGTGGAAGGTTTCTGCCACAGACACATGGGCTCTGTGTGCGATGCCATTATTTTAACGACTGAAATGAAGCAAACAGTATGACAAACGATGCTTACGAGACATTTTGTTGATCAGATTCCAACTGCAGTCCGCAACAACAATGGCACCTCCGAACTGTTTACGTTTTGTATCCCACTGGTAGGCCGGATCTGCATCTGGACTTTGAGAAAAATCTAACTGGCTTGTTCTTGTCACATACCCATCTCAAAGACCACGTTTTGTCCTAATCTGTTCACAACTTTTTGAAATATCGTGCTATATATATTGTTTTACTGCTATATATTGCTATATGATATGTGTTACGGATTCGTCACTTCCGTTGTTGTGGTTTTCATCCACTGTAAACATTTTTGATTCCATGTACTATTATTGTTGTCGTTTAAAGGAGATAGAGATTACTATTTCCAAAAGGTAAAAAAGTCAATGTTTTAAATGAAACCGGAACCGGATGACGATGAAGAGGAAAAGGAGGAAAGAAAGGCGGAGCGAGTGAGTCGGACATGAAGCCTAGCTGCATCGAGGTCTGGAGCGAAAGATTGGCGAACGAGAGTCACGAGTGAACTTTGGGTTTCCCAGGAAAGGGATTCCTGCGACAGAGTTGTTATCGCTGTGACAGATCAACCTGCGTGTCAGGTTTTGCGGTTGATTCCGAGGAGAATCATCATAGTGCCGTTACGCCTCGAGAACGGGCCGTCGGCCATTTTGACTCGTGCGCTTTGCGCTTCGCTCAAGGTTTTTCACCGCTTCAACCATTTTCACCACATTCAGACATTAATCTGGTGTGTGTGTGTGTGTAACGTGGCTTTTGGAGTGGGAAATCTGCGGTTCGCCGATTGAGAGCCGTCAAACGTCCATACCGAAAGGTGTGATTTCCCCGTCGCTTCTCGAGGACACCTTCGCCCATCTTTGGCAGTGTAACTGTCAACCCAATGGGATTCTGGTCTCGATACGACATCGTACAGACGATCACTGGAGTGGATCGACTTTGGCTTGATGCCGGAATACGACTTTGGCTTGATGCCGGAATACGACTTTGGCTTGATGCGGGAATAGAGACATTGGGAATGTTCTTCTTTTCGCTCACTTGGAGCACAGTGAGTTTTATTGTACGAACCTGATGGTACCATCATAGGAAATGAATCAATTATTCTTCGTCACACACAACCTGTCCACCAAGTTTCGTCCGAATCCATCCATAACTTTTTCAGATGTCGTGATATACTGTATATACACAGTATATATATATATATATATATATATATATATATATATATATATATATATATATATATATATATATATATATATATATATAATATATATATATATATATATATATATATATATAATATATATATATATATATTGTTGTGGTTTTGTAAATAAAGGCAACCCCCCTATAGTTAGTTACACCACAACATGTAGCCTCGCATAGTTAGTTATTTCTTATTAAATGTGAAGCATAGTCCCCTTCCCGGTGTTAGTATGCGTTGAGGCAGGCAGGATAATGGTAGGCCTCATTGAAGCCTAAAGTGCCTCGTCATGGGCCTAGGCCAGGTCTTCCAGGCCCGAAGGAGGAGCTAAAGGGCGTGGCCAATGAGCAGCGAGCAGCCAATGGGAGCTAAAGGGAGTGGCCGAGGGTGACCAATGAGGGGCTGTCACGACACGTGACCCCAGGCAGCCAATGGAGTCCTGTGGAACATTCGAGTGGGGTTTCGGGGGCTATAAAACCCGGCCCAGACTCCCCGCTCTCTCTCTGGCAGGCTGACTCTCTCTTCGAGGTGCTCTGATCTCTCTGCCTCGCTGACCCTGAGACTCTCTTGCAGGCGCTCCGATCTCTGAGACTCTCTGCCTCACTGACCCTGAGATACTCTGACTCTCGCGCTGGTCTCCTGTTAGACTCTCCCTCGCTCGCTTGGCTTCCGCAGACTGAGCGCTCCTCGGGTTCCTGGTACGTGCACGTGATCGATCAATGTCCCCGCCACGATCATCTCCAGCTGTGGTGTCCTGGGTTGGAGCGATCCTTGGGGGTTTCCATCCAACGAGCCCATCCAGGCAAGCTGCACGAAGCGGCCGCGCTTTGTGCGCATTATCCTCCTCCTTCCCTTCCCCGAACGAATGAAGGCCCTTGTCTGGGAACCTAGGTAAGGCCGTTAAGATCTTCGCTTTGTCCGTTTCTGTAAATACTGTGAATTGTGAATAAATCCTGTGTTTGGTTTCCAACCTGGCCGTCATCGTCCTTTCCAATTTGACCAAGCATCGCCCCGAATTAAAACCGCTCGATCGGGTTCGATAGTGTTAACGGCACGGGTTACGCGACGCGCAACCGCTCGGGCATCCAGGGACAGCGTGACTCGTGCGGGGTTCAGTCCCCGTTCTCACAGCTGCGTGTGTCGAAGGTATTCGGGTCGTGACCGTTAACCCTTCCGAGCGTAGCTGCGGGCTCAGCTGCTGGAATTGCTTCGCAATCCGTCCACCACGAGTGTCGTGTGGTTGGCGGCCTCATGGACTCGGAGTTCGAGCGGGAGCAAGGCTTAACCCCCCTCCCCCTTAGTACGTCGACGAACCGGGGATCCACAATAATATATATATATATATATATATATATATATATATATATATATATATATATATATATATATATATATATATATATATATATATACAGTTCGTATCAAAAAAAATGTAATCCGAATTCAAGGGGTTAATATGCAAAGGTTATTTAGTTTGACAATTTACATGTGGTTTACCAATTATGAGGAGATCCTCAGCTTTCCATTGATGCCTTTCATGCATCATTGCTGTCACACAGGACCGAGTACATGTTCATTGAAAATGACAAGATCAAATCGCATTTTTACAAGTTTGGCTAATCGGTGCAAGACAGTTTGAAATGGACGCACTACTTGTCGACTGCCAAGTTGATTATGTAAAATTGTTAAGCTGGTCTAGTAATTGTCGGTTGTGTCATCCTTTGTTTAAGCTGGGTATTTAAGATGGGCCTACAGTGTATCCTACAATGTATTTGTAGGATACACTGTATTTAAGATGGGCCTACAATGTATTTAAGATGGGCCTACACACCTCTTAATTAGTAAACCACATGTAAATTGTCAAAATAAATAACCTTTGCATATTAACCCCTTGAATTCGGTTTAGAGACAGTCTGAGTCATTGAAAAGATGGTTCAACTTACGACTGAACAGCGGACCTTCGTGTTTATAAACTTTCACCAAACTGGAAGTTTGCAGCGAACTCGTGATGCATTCAGGGAACGTTTCCCAGAACGGGAGCCTCCAGCAGCCAAAACCATCTGGGCGAATGTTAGAAAATACAAAGAGCATGGCACTAGCCTCAACCGCAACAAGGGGAATTCTGGGAGGAGGCGCACTGGGCGATCGGAAATGAACATTGCAGCAGTAAGGCAGCAAGTTTTGGAGCATCCTAGGGATACCAGCGCAAGACGAAATGGGACGGGATTGCCTTCGGCAACATTAAACTGAATCACAAGATTGGACCTCCAACAACATCCATATCGGATTCACATCCGGCATCAACTTACGCCAGGGGATTTTTCCAGGAGGCTGGTGCTTGCCGGATGGTTGATAGTACGTTGCGAACCAGACGTCAATTTCCTGCGGTATCTCGTTATCGGCAATGAAGCTGCTTTTGCCATGGACGGTAAGGTCAATACGCATAATGTTCTTGAATATGCACCAACAGGACAACTCCCGGAATTAAATTTTGACACCAACATGAATCGACAAAAGTGGACTGTTTGGTTTGGACTTTGTGGAAGTGGTCAGGTGAACGGACCATTTTTCTTTCAAAGGAATGTCAATGGTAACAGGTATCTGCAGATGATCAATGATGAAGTCTTAGGCCTACCGCAGATGGAGGAGAACTTTGAGCGACAGGTTCTTGGTGTCTTCAGATATCTCTGGTGGGCCCAAGACGGCGCCCCAGCACATCGTCTTATCGCTGTCCGAGATCGACTGAGAGAACTCTTTGGAGACCGAGTCATCGCCCTCAACCATGCAGGGGAATAGCCGCCAAGATCACGTGACCTCATACCATGTGATTATTTCCTTTGGGGACATTTAAAGAAAAAGGTGTTCGTAACTCCTTCCCGTGATCTTGACGAATTGCAGGGCCGTATTCGACATGAAGTGGATGCTTTGCGCAATGACCCGGCTATGGTGAGACGAGCAGTTCAGGGCATGCTCCGCCGCTGTGAGCTTTGTGTTGAAAGGGGAGGTGGACATGTTGAAGGTGTGGGTGCATAACGGCCAATCATTCCTGAGAAAAGTTCACATCTGACTTTAATTTTGCACCAATTATCCTGACCTGCATCGATTAGCCAAACTTGTAAAAATGCGATTTGAACTTGTCATTTTCAATGAACATGTACTCGGTCATGTGTGATAGCAATGATACATGGAAGGTATGAAAGGAAAGCTGCGGATCTCCTCTTAATTAGTAAACCACATGTAAATTGTCAAAATAAATAACCTTTGCATATTAACCCCTTGAATTCGGATTACCTTTTTTAACTCGACTGGACTATCGTCCAGTTGAGTTCATCACATACAGCGTCCGTCGTCTGCGTCTATATATATATATATAAATCTATATATGTATATAAATAAACATATTGTTGCGAATATGGAATTTGGCCTCCATATCCGCTTGTAAATATTCCCCTATTTTCTCCAATACTCCCCAACTTTCCCCAGTCCCCCATTCCCTAGTCCCATTGCATGTAAATAACAATCAGTAGAGCCGACCTTCCCCTTATTCCCCCATTAAATGTCGTGCCCAGGTCCACCGCACCACACGTAGACAACTTTCGGACATCTTCCTAGTTATTCTTAATCTATGTCAGTTAAGGCCTCGTTTCCATTAATTATGACTCTTCGTTGCACCAGAATGTGATTATATGGCACCAGTAGTGAGTTTAGGACCTTCCCATACCTCCTCCCATCTTCTTCCCCAAACAACAACAACAACAACAACTACAGCTACAACAACAACCACAACAACTACAGCTACAACAACAACAACAACAACTACAACAACAACAACTACAACAACGGCGCGCGCGGGGAGTGTGCGTCCTCCCTCCGGCTCGGTTAGCCGCCATTATCCATGCGCCCCACGGGGTTACCACGAAGGGGCTAGCTGTCAGCTCCTCGTCAAGGGCGGAGCCTGGTAAACCCCCCCCGCACCCAATAAGAAGGGCGGACCGATTCCATCTGGGCGGAGCTAACGAGCCGAGGGCGTGTCACTCCCCGCCGGATATACGCAGCCGCTTGCCGGACGTGACGTCAGATGCGCCTCAGCTTGGAGAGAGAAGCCACCGCCACCCCCAGCGCGACGATACCTCCCCGCATCTTTGGACCGAACTGGACCGTACGTGATCCTGCCCTGAGCCCAGGTGCACCTGGAGCGATCGCTACCCGCTTTCGTTGCAATCAAACCCCCGTGTGAGTGAGCCTTGTCCCGTTTATTTGTCGTCTGTTGGGGTTAATATAAGCGTGTTTAAGTGCCCACCTTCCTATGTTTCCCTCTTGTCCCTGTAATCTAAACCTTCCGCATTATTGTAATAACAACCTTTGAGAACCGTATCCCTGGTGTCGTGTCGTATTAATTCCAGCCGTGTGTCTTCTTTTTCCTTCATTGGTCTAGCATAGCGCTATTAGTCAACGTTCGGGCACAATCGGGTAACTTGTGCAGACGTGGTCATACCATAAAACCGCTCGGGAAATAACATCCAAGCCACGTCTGTAACAATTGGTTGTCAGGAGTTGGATTCGAACCTGGGACTAAATTTATTTAGCCCAAATTTTGGAACACCAATTGTACTATTAGAGTAACAATTGGTGTCGAGGAGTGGAATTCGAACCCGGGACTAAATTAGTTAGGCCCAAATTTTGGGAGGGAAAATCGATTCGGAGCGCGTTTCCCGCGCGAAATTATAACGGCGAAATTTCAATTTGTTTTACGAAAATAAAAAAATAAAAACCGAATTTTGAAAGTCGCGCTATGGCGGATCAAGACAGCTGGGGTCCGGTAAAGGAGAGTGAGGTAGGGTCGATCCAGGACCAAAATGAGGGACAGGAGGAGAGCGAAGCAGTGAGGGCGGCAGGTTCGCAAAATAGCGCCGTCACGCACGAAGAAGCGGGCGCGCAAAATGGCGCCTCGCTGGTCACCGTGCCCGCGACCGAAGTAGCGCCGCTGGGAAGATTGGAACTTTTTTTTATACAAATGACGGCCCTTATGGAAAAGAATAGTGAGCGATTGGAAAACCAAATGGGGGTAATGAGGGACGAAGCGAGGGGTACCAGTGAGAAGTTAGACAATAATTTTGAGGAGTTAGACAAGAAAATTGGGAAGTTAGACAATAATTTTGAGGAGTTAGACAACGGGATAAAAGAAGTAAAGAATGGGTTAACGGGGGTAGAAAACAGAATGGCCGCTCAAGAGAATCAGATAGAGGGAGTGAAACATGGGTTAACGGGGGTAGAAAACAGAATGGCCGCTCAAGAGAATCAAATGGAAGGGATGCAAAAAGGGTTAGAGGGGTTAGAAAACAGTATGGAAGGCAAATTGAGGGACATGAGGGACCAAGCGGAAAGGGAAGTTAACCAAATGGGGCAGCAGATAGAGGGGGTCAGAATGGGGGTAGAAACCAAACTGGATGCTCACAGGGAGGAAATGGAGCAGATGAGGGTGGCATCTGGGCAGGAGATGCAAGTGATGGGAGAGGAGATCAGAAGAGGAGTGAGTGAGGAGGTCGGAGGAGTGCGCGAGGAGGTGAGGCACTGTAAGGAGCGCATGGAGAAAGAGGTGAGAAAGGGGACTGTAAAATTGCAAGGTGGTATAGAGGAGTTGACGCTGGGAGTAGAACAACTGACAGTGGGACAAAAGGAGTTGGGGGACCAGGTAAAGAAGAACACAGCGGTAATAGGAGGTTTAAAAGTGACACAAAACGAAATAAAAAACGACTTAATAGCGACAAAGAGGGAATGTCAGATGGTACGTGAGGGACTGACAACGAGGCTGGACGAGGTGATAGAGGTAATGGAGACGAAGGACCGGCAGGTGAGGACGCACATGGAAACGGTCAAGGTAGCCTTGGAGGACGAGCTGGAGGAGACGTACCGGGGAATAAAAGAGGTGAAGCAGAAATTAGAAAAAGTGGAAGAAGGGGTGAGCGAAATTAAGAAGAGACGGAGAGGGGATAAGAAAGAGATAAAAGAGGAGATAAAAGAATTGGTCCAAAGTCTGTGTTTGGATCGTGATGATGTGCTCATTAACCGGATGAGGGATTCGCAGGTGATGGAGGAGAAGCGAAGAGGAAGAGGACCCGGTGTAAGTGGTGACCAATATGGTCGTGCGTATGATGCGCCAGGTGATTTAAGAGGCTTGGGGGTCGAGATAGACCCGGGTGTTCGTGAGAGGCCGTTGGTGAAGTGTGCGACAGGTCTGGTGTGCGAAAAAGGAGGTGTGCAAGAAAGTCCGACTCTGGGGTGTGTGAGGAAAAAGTGCGTGCCAAGGAGTGAGTGTGCTGGCGAGAGTGAGTCGGTCATAGCGCGTGTGCGAGGGGGCACATGGAAGCGCGGTGTGGTGAGTGTTACAGAGGATGTGACGGGAGAGTGTGCGCGAGGAAGGTGTGTGACGGACAGGTGCATGGGGAAAGAGTGCGCTGTCAAAGGCAAGGAAGAATGCACACCTGTGGTGAGTGTTACAGAGGGTGTGACGGGAGAGTGTGCGCGAGGAAGGTGTGTGACGGACAGGTGCATGAGGAAAGAGTGCGCTGTCAAGAGTAAGGGTGAGTGCGCTGTCAGGAATGGAGGTGAAAGTAGTGGGAGTGACATGGAGCGTGAGTTAGTTGTGACAGGTGAGCGAGGATGTACACCTGGGATGGAAGGATGCACACCTGGAATGGTAGAGCGTGAGTGGGAATGCACGCTGGAGTTGGTGGTGAGGCACGTGGTTGGGTGTGCGAATGAGGGCACACCTGTGATTGTCACAGAGGAGGTGACCGAGGAGGGGGTGCGAAGCGGTGTGTTGGTGAGGTGTGCGAGCAACGAATGTGTGCCAAAGTGTTCGGTGGTCAGGTGTGTGACCAAGGCTGTGAGTGGAATGAGGGTACCTGGGTGTGTAAGGAAAGGTACGAGGAGCATGGGCACGGCTGGATGTGTGAGCAAGGAACGGGCTGCGGGATGTAAGCATGCAGGTGAAGCATCGACGTTAGACGGGGTAGAGTTTAGAACGACTTATAGCCGAGTCGGGCCCTCGGTGCGTGCCGGGCCTCGCTTTGAACGGCCGCGTCCAGGCTCCACTAGGCGGAGCTGGCAGCCCGATAGAAAGGGTCGTCATGGCGACCACTTTTTGGTGAGACGTGCCGGCAGGTCGAGATCGGGGCATTGGATGGCTCCGTGCCGAGAAGGTGCGTGGGATCTCGGGCCGGGTAAACCTCCTTCCCTGCACCGAAGGCAGGATGCAGCCAGCCACTGGCACAGAACAACCAGCATCCATTGCTTGGCTTTACGAAGCCGGGCTTTGGACGGGAATTGGCGCACCGAGAGGTATTAGTGAGTCGACTGGGTGATGAGGTTAGTGTTTTGGACCCAAAATTGGAGAAAAACAAAATTTGGTGATTGGCAAAGGATTGGCAGTAGTGATTGGCAGATGATGAGTAGGATTGGCAAATTTTTGATTTGTTGAAATTTGACGTGCAAAATTGATAGTGAGAGACCCCCGATGTGGTGGGATGGCAAATCCACCATCCTTCCAAGGGGGGCAAAGGAGCAATAGTTTATGGGGTGTATGGCAGTGAAAACTAGCCCGGGTGGGTTAGGTTATATTGATAGGGCCCTAGAAGATGACAGTAGGTAACGTTAAGATTAGTTAGTGACTGATACCTGTAGTGGGGACGCAGGTAGATTAGTGTGGATGATAATGACGTGGGAGCGCAATAGTTTAAAGGGACGACTGGGAAGCGCAAGTTTCAGAAGGGAGTAGTTAGCTGAGATGATGCTGTGTGTGTGAGGATTGAACAGGTGTGATTGCACAGGTGTGCAACTGGACAGGTGTGTGGAGCAGTGTATGAGTAGTGAGTGTTGTGGATCAGCGCGAATGCGCTTGGGGAGAGAAGGGTGCCGGTGGCACCAGGTGTGAGAGCACAGGTGTGCAAGTACAGGTGTGTGGAGAAAGTTGGAGTAAGTGGTACGGAGTGGTGTGCATGGTGCGAAGGTGTGGATGGGGGAAGAGTGGACCCCCATCACGGATACCCGGGGCGGGTAGTGTAAGTGTTAGGTAGAGGGTGCAGGTAAATTGTGGTTGGATATTGGCATCTGTGGTGCGGTTGCAGAATGGTGTTGTGAATGGGTGCATTAGTGTTGTGGAAATGGCTGGGCGTGTAGCCTGTTAGTGTGTGTAGTTGGTTGAGCACTCCACCACTGTGAGGATGTCGGCCAGGTGAGGCCGCAGGTGGGCTCTGGGAGCCGGTAGTTGTGAGTGGGTGCCTGAGGATCCCGGGTGTGGATCGGGCAGCCCAGTGCCAGAGAGGGCACGGAGTGGGGAGAGCGCCAGAGGGCCTTCCCCAGGTAGATAGGTTAGGGTAAGGAGCAGGTAAGCTCGGAGGCAACTGCAGTGGTGGAGGGGTGCAGGTGGGTAGACCCACTGGGAGAGGTACACGCCACAGCCCAGAAATTGTACGAGGGCACCGGGAGATGAATCGGGGGAGTGAGACCCCAAATTGAAGAGCACCACAGTTTGGCCAATGGGAATTGGTTTTTAGAACCCATAGTGTAAGAGGGCCAATGGTTTGGCCGGAGAAAGACCCCGGGTAGTGTAAAGTTGTTAAAGTCATTTAGGAAATAGTTAGGATTGAAGAACCTGTCGCACCATACGCAGCCACTTACCTGTGGTGATGATGATGACTCCACACCTGTGTTTTCTTTGTTTTGTTGCAGGAGATGAATCGCTGTGTGGATTTGTGAGACGCATCACGACGTGGATGAGACATTGGAGTGATTCCATCTCTCCCTCCCTAGGAGGGACTGATGATGAATTGGTGATGGCAAATTATGATGTTGAGTTGGAGATGGCAAATTTTGATGAGAGTTGAAAATGGCAAATTTGATTGGTTAGGAGGGAGAGAAGACGAATTTGGTTTATGGGAGGAACGGGGAAGACAGTAGGGATGTTTGTCGATTTGTAAAGTAGATGTTTATGGGTAGTGTTGTGTTTTGTGGATACAGTAAGGGGTAAGGGAGGGGCCATGTAGGTTACCTGGTGGGGGGGGGCGTACGATAGGAACGTACCTGTCTCACCTGGTTCCCATGTGCCCCCAGTGTGCATCATCTTGTATTGCGTGCACTTTTGCGCCCTTACCACCTTACTCACTTGTTTCTTCTTTTGTCTCCCACCTCCGAGGATCTGGCTTTGGGGTAGAGAGAGAGGAGAGAGAGGTGCTGGCTACGCAGTTGTGGGCCTGCACTTTCGCTGTTGGCTGCCTGGATCGATACACCATATGGACCGCAATGTTTGTGGCCACCCACAATGGACCGCAGCTCTTTTGCGGCCAAGCACCACCCGTGGAAGGACCTATGGGTCAACGTGGCACCTATGCCATAAAGGTGAACCACTGTTAATTAACACCAAGTGCACCACAAGAAGAGCAAGAGACACCTGCAGGGTTAGGGGTTGTCGAATTTATTTTTATTCCAATGAACAATGGTGACTGCACCGATTGGTGGTGGGGTGGTGCTGTTGATGCTCGGGAAGGGTGCTCTGCACGTTATTAAAGGCCGTCGGCCACAGAGCACTCGTGGGTTGGTGTATCGATGTTGGCAAGCGCGCTCTCTCTATGCATAACATCTGCATGTGTTCCTCCAAAGACAGGTCCTGGATCGTAGTGTAGATATCAGCGTAATCTTGTAAATAATGCTCCCTACCGGCTGTATGTTTAGTTTGAGAATTCTTTCCGGATTCGGTTATCCTGTGGGTGTGTTTCTGTGAGGAGAAGGGTGCAACGTCGCAGGGGGACATATTTACTCATTTGTGAATATCTGTAAAACTGTCGCACTCAGGGTAGAGTTAATAGTAGAGGGAACTACATTGCGTGCCACACTAAAGTAGGTAGAATTTTATCGGGTCGGGACGCCCCGAGGGTAGAGAAGGGTGCAATGTTGCGAATATGGAATTTGGCCTCCATATCCGCTTGTAAATATTCCCCTATTTTCTCCAATACTCCCCAACTTTCCCCAGTCCCCCATTCCCTAGTCCCATTGCATGTAAATAACAATCAGTAGAGCCGACCTTCCCCTTATTCCCCCATTAAATGTCGTGCCCAGGTCCACCGCACCACACGTAGACAACTTTCGGACATCTTCCTAGTTATTCTTAATCTATGTCAGTTAAGGCCTCGTTTCCATTAATTATGACTCTTCGTTGCACCAGAATGTGATTATATGGCACCAGTAGTGAGTTTAGGACCTTCCCATACCTCCTCCCATCTTCTTCCCCAAACAACAACAACAACAACAACTACAGCTACAACAACAACCACAACAACTACAGCTACAACAACAACAACAACAACTACAACAACAACAACTACAACAACGGCGCGCGCGGGGAGTGTGCGTCCTCCCTCCGGCTCGGTTAGCCGCCATTATCCATGCGCCCCACGGGGTTACCACGAAGGGGCTAGCTGTCAGCTCCTCGTCAAGGGCGGAGCCTGGTAAACCCCCCCCGCACCCAATAAGAAGGGCGGACCGATTCCATCTGGGCGGAGCTAACGAGCCGAGGGCGTGTCACTCCCCGCCGGATATACGCAGCCGCTTGCCGGACGTGACGTCAGATGCGCCTCAGCTTGGAGAGAGAAGCCACCGCCACCCCCAGCGCGACGATACCTCCCCGCATCTTTGGACCGAACTGGACCGTACGTGATCCTGCCCTGAGCCCAGGTGCACCTGGAGCGATCGCTACCCGCTTTCGTTGCAATCAAACCCCCGTGTGAGTGAGCCTTGTCCCGTTTATTTGTCGTCTGTTGGGGTTAATATAAGCGTGTTTAAGTGCCCACCTTCCTATGTTTCCCTCTTGTCCCTGTAATCTAAACCTTCCGCATTATTGTAATAACAACCTTTGAGAACCGTATCCCTGGTGTCGTGTCGTATTAATTCCAGCCGTGTGTCTTCTTTTTCCTTCATTGGTCTAGCATAGCGCTATTAGTCAACGTTCGGGCACAATCGGGTAACTTGTGCAGACGTGGTCATACCATAAAACCGCTCGGGAAATAACATCCAAGCCACGTCTGTAACAATATATATATATATATATATATATATGTATATAAATCTATATATATATATATATATATATATATATATATATATGTATGTATATATATATATATATATATATATATATATATATATATATATATATATATATATATATATGTATATATATATATATATACCAGCCGAAAGCACCCGGCGTTGCCCGGGTTCTTTTAGAATGAATTATCTACTAAAATTCAGCTTTTACTCACGGCCGTAGAAGATTGACTACAATAAATCAGCTCAGCTTTTAATTGCGAAATGGGCCCAGCCCGGTCGAGGCGGCCTCGACCGGCCTCGCCACCTCGCCTATAACCCTCCCGTGGCCCGTCCCGGCATTTTTAGTTCTTTTTGAATGAATTTACTACTATAATTCAGCTTTTACTCGCGGCCGTAGAAGATTGACTACCGTAATTCAGCTCAGCTTTCAATTGCGAAATGGGCCCAGCCCGGCCAAAGCGGCCTCGGCCGGCCTCACGACCTAGCTGATAACCTTCCCGGGGCCCCTCCCGACATTCTTAGTTCTTTTTGAATGAATGTACTACTATAATTCAGCTTTTACTCGCGGCCATAGAAGCTTGACTACTATAATTCAGCTCAGCTTTTAATTGCGAAATGGGCCCAGCCCAGCTGAGGCGCCCTCGACCGGCCTCACCACCTCGCCTATAACCTTCCCAGGGCCCGTCCCAAAATTTTTGGTTCTTTTTGAATGAATTTACTACTATAATTCAGCTTTTACTCGCGGCCGTAGAAGATGACTTCTGCAATTCAGCTCAGCTTTTAATTGCGAAATGGGCCCAGCTTGGCCGAGGTGGCCTCAACCGGCCTCGCCACCTAGCCTATAACCTTCCCGGGGCCCGTTCCGACATTTTTTGTATGAGAGGTTTCCTCCTATCTTTCACCCTTCAGGAGATTAGCGCGTGCAGACAAACAAACAAACAAACAAAAACTTTCTTATATATATACATATCTATATATATATATATATAACTGTGAGAAATAGTAGAAACTCCACAGTACGAGCAGGGCGTCTCATTTGCATTAAATAATTAATCGGGAGATTAAATCAGACGCGGGCGTAGCTTCAGGACGGTCGATCTTTCATTTTCGACAAGATTTCGACCAACAAAGGTCTTCTTCTTAGTCTACAGAAACAACAGGCATGTATATCAGACAAGTATGTATCGTGATATGTGTGTAAGATGAGTGATATCTGTAGAAAATGCATGCAAAAGGAAGAGCCACGCTAACTTGGGGACGGTGAGTGAGCTTTGGCTTGGCTCGAGTTACGCTTTATTGCGTAGTTAAAATCGTAGTTATTGTAGTTATTCGTAGTTATTGACTACTATATCACAAAACATACCTGTCTGATATACATGCCTGTTGTTTCTGTAGACTAAGAAGAAGACCTTTCTTGGTCGAAAGCTTGTCGAAAATTAAAGATCAACCGTCCTGAAGCTTCGCCCGCGTCTGATTTAATCTCCCGATTATTTATATAAATATGCAGTCACGTGAAAAAGTAAGTACACCCCATGTAAAGTTTTGACTTTTTCAACATATTTCAACATACAGCTATTTGATCTTCATTTCAACAATATTGAGAGATTAAGGTGATATAACATAACAAATATCATGAAACGTTTACATTTTGTAGTCCATTGTATCATTTAAATAAACATAAATGCAAATATCGCATGTGGAAAAGTAAGTACACCCTTGGCTCTAATAGGTTGTATTGCCCCCTTTGGCAGAAACAACATCAAGTAGGCGTTTCTTATAACTGTCTACCAGTCTCTGACATCGACTGGGAGAAATTTTTGCCCACTCCTCCATGCAGAATTCCTTTCAGCTGTGCGATGTTTGAGGGGTTTCTTGCATGCACAGCTCGTTTCAAATCCCCCCACAACATCTCGATGGGATTTAGATCCGGGCTTTGACTTGGCCCTTCCAGAACCCTCCATTTCTTTCTTTTCAGCCATTCCTTGGTGGATTTACTGGTATGTTTAGGGTCATTGTCATGTTGTAAGGTCCACCTTCGGTTGAGCTTCAACTTTCAGACAGATGGCCTCACATTACCCTTAAGCACCCTCTGGTACAATGAAGAATTAATAGTGGATTATACAGACTTGGCATTTAATATGGAATATTTTTTTTTTCTTGACTTGGGTTTACTTTCTAAACTCAGTATATCAATCTGGTGAGTTTCTTTTACACTTTGGTGATTTATTTGTTAAAAGAACCATGTCACTGATTGTCTGTCGCAGCAAGAAGTCAACAACAGGATTATATCACAGGTGGCGTGGCAAAATGTACGGACAGGTGCATTTGATGATTGGCTTCACAGTTGGGTATACAAGGGTTGTTGCATTCTGTATTTGTGGAAAACAACTGCTGCATGTCTCCAAAAGTTATTGCCGCTTCCTCTGGAGATGGTCCGTCAACTCGACAATGCTGTTTGTCATGGAGTGGTGGCTTTACGAAATTACGGCATGAAACAGCGTGCTATTGCTCGGCAGTATGGCATCACTCAAGGTCAGGTGTCAAAGATCCTGACACGAAATGCTCAGAGGGGTGTCCCTACTCCAATACCGAGGCCAGGATGTCCCCGCAGAACCACAAGGAGGGATGATTGCCAGCTGCACCGGTTAGTCTGCAATGGCCGTACCAAGTCAGCTAATCGGCTTAGGGCTCAGTGGCAGCAACTGACAAATGTGCCTTTATCCAGAAGGCTAGTCAACCAACGACTGGTTCAAGCAGGCTATCGTGCCAGGCGTCCCCTGAGAAAGCCACGCCTGACCAGACAACACCCGCGGCGCTGATTGCAGTGGGCCAGAGAGCACCGTCAATAGCAGCCAGGACACTGGAATCACGTGATCTTCAGTGACGAGTCTAGATTTCTGGTCTATCGTCAAGATGGCCACGTCTGAGTGTGCAGACAAGTGCATGAAGCCTACAACAAAGATTGTATAGTGCCAAGAGTCCAAGCTGGAGGTGGTGGGGTGACCGTTTGGGCTGCTTTTCATGCAGGGGGCAAAACTGACCTGGTTGTTCTGAATGGAATCCTGAACCAGTTCAAGTACAGGGCCATTCTGGAAGAAACATTGCTTCCATTTGCTCGTGCAGCCTTTCGAGGAAACTTTGTCTTCCAAGATGACAATGCACGGCCTCATCGTGCTCGCATGATCCAACACTTTCTTGCTGACCGTGGTGTAGAGCATATGGAGTGGCCTGCCATGTCCCCGGATATGAATCCGATAGAGAACTTGTGGGCAGAATTAACGGGTCAAATCGACCACTTGGACCAGCAGCCTACCTCTGTGCATGAATTGCAACAGGCTATTGTCACTGCATGGCAAGCGATTCCTGTCCAAACCTTGGCAAATCTCGTGAACAGCATGCCTCGACGTGTACATGCTCTCCTGAATGCTCGTGTGGGTTACACGAAGTACTGAACTGTAATTTCACTGTCCGCAATCCCAGTCGTAATTTAACTTTTGTTTTTGTTAAAAAATTGGCTAATGTGCAAAATAAAGAGATACTTCTGGAAAACGTACAGAAGTTTAACACAGTACTGTCCATGAATTGAGTTCGATATCAGTTCACATCACTTTCAAGGATCAATTTATTTGTTTCGAAATGTCAAATGTGGTTTTTGTTTCTTTTAAAGGTCACATTAACAAAATCTAGAATAATTTCAACATAATTCCAATGAACTTTTGGTTCTAAGACATCTTGAAAAGTAAGTTCACCCCCACAAAAAAAAAATTCCATATTAAATGCCAAGTCTGTATGATGGTGAGCTGCCCAGGCCCTGATGCAGCGAAGCTGCCCCAAACAATAATATTTCCACCACCATGCTTTATAGTTGGTATCAGGTTATTGTGGTCAAATGTTGTGTTTGGTTTTCACCAAACATGTCTTCTGGTACTGTGGCCAAATAGCTCGACCTTTGACTCATCTGTCCAGAGCACATTGTTCCAGAAGTGCTGGTCTTTGCCTCGGCCCGAGGTGTTCATTGGCAAACTTTCGTCTTGCCCTGATGTTCTTTCTGGACAGCAAAGGTTTCCTCCTGGCACACCTCCCATGTAGATCAAATTTGTGCAGGCTCTTTCTAATGGTAGACTCGTGCACTTTGACATCAACAGTGGCAAGAGCTACCTGTAGGTCCCGTGATGCCATTCTGGGGGTTCTTGGAGACTTCTTTCAGCATCTTACGGTCTGCTCTCGGGCTGAACTTGCTGGGGCGGCCTGGCCTGAATAAGTTGGCAGTTGTTTGGAATCTTCTCCACTTGTAGATGATCTACCGGACAGTCGAATGATTGATTTCAAATTGTTTGGAGATCTTTTTACATCCCATCCCAGACTCGTAGGCATCTTTAACCTTCTTTCTGAAGGCCCCAGATTGCTCTTTTGATCTAGGCATGGTGATGCCGCACACTTCAACAACAAAAAGCAAACCAAACTAAATGTCTGAGGTTTAAATAAGACAGGTTCCTCCAAGATCCTCTCTAACGATGTTCTAATCATTTACACCTGAGCTGGTGCACCTGATTCTAATTTTAGGTATTTGAAGTCGTGATAAATGTAGGGGTGTACTTACTTTTTCCACATGCGAAATTTGCATTTATGTTTTTTTAAATTATATAATGGACTACAAAATGTAAATGTTTCATGATATTTGTTATATTATATCACCTTTATCTATCAATATTGTTGAAATGAAGATCAAATAGCTGTATGTTGAAATATGAGCTGTATGTTGAAATATGTTGAAAAAGTCAAAACTTTACATGGGGTGTACTTACTTTTTCACGTGACTGTGTATATATATATATATATATATATATATATATATATATATATATATATATATATATATATATATATATATATATATATATATATATATATATATATATACACACAAGCCGAAAGCACCCGGCGTTGCCCGAGTTCTTTTTGAATAAATTTACTACTATAATTCAGCTTTTACTCACGGCCATAGAAGATTGACTACTATAATTCAGCTCAGCTTTTAATTGCAAAATGGGCCCAGCCCAGCCGAAGCGGCCTCGCCTGGCATCACCACCTAGCTTATAAACTTCCCGGGGCCCGTCCCGACATTTTTTGTTTCAGAGGTTTCCTCCTATCTTTTACCGTCCAGGAGATTAGCACGTGCAGACAAACAAACAAACAAAAACTTTCTTTTATGTATATATAAAATAAAATAATATATATATATGTATATATATATGTATATATATATATATATATATATATATATATATATATATAAATATATATATGTCAGGTCTCAGATTTGTTACTGCTTAATGCTCAATTATAAATGCCGGTTGACTGACGTATTACCACGTAAGCTATGTTATAAAATGCTGTTCTATAATGTTATTTCATGAGTTAATAAAATGTATTCGAACCTTAGGTAGGCTGCTTGAATCGTAGACATAAATCCTTTGATAAATTGCCAAAAACATTAACTGTTTTGTTTAATGACAGTGACGCCTGAGTTACAATGAGGTTTTTGCTTCGCTTTCATTTAAAATGAGGAAAGGCTCGCTTCAGTCGTGTTGGACAAATTGTATACGTGTGCACTTTCGAGGCTAGATAAGGCCGGTCGTAAAATCCCTATCATGATTCTCAGACGGCGCCTCGAGCCGCGGGCAGGAGAACGCTCACATGCGCGTGATTTTGCGTAACACTAGCAGAATGTTTAGGTTGCAGACATAAAACCTATCGTTAACCATATATATTTTGTATTAATCGCAGCGACGTTTGACTCTGTATAAACATGCTCTGAATTACTCATGTACACAAACCCATAAAATATATGGGTTTGTTTGGCCAAGCATGGTCTTATCTGGCCAAGCATGCACTTTTCTCTCTGTGAGTTACATTTTCGTCACCTCGGAGCTTTTGAAACTATATCTGGTCCGAATGATAAGGAAGGGCTGACTCCCCCGAACAGCGGATAACGGTGGGAGGGACTCTCGCCAGTCGCTTTGTTCTCTCGGAGATTTTCTGATAATCGTATTCATATATAAATGAATGAGAATCAATGTGTTGGCAGGAAGGCTTGACTTGGCATGTTCTTGCTGTAGCTTGCTGTAGATGTCTGTCTCCTCCGGATCCGTATAAAGTGTTATTTTAATAAAGGTCTCGTCATTCTCAAGCCTGTTGGTGGAACTCTACTTCGATTAGAAAAGGTGGTTTCTGACATTTGGTGCCGTGACTCGGATTGCAACAGACGCGGAGGACGGGAAGCGGAACCCGAGCGACAGAAGGAAGGCTGTCCGAACGCCGGGACGCTGGCACTCTAATTTGATTAAGGTATCTTTCCAAATTTGTACCTTGCTTCTTCGAACGGGTTCAGTCCGCTTCCCTGTCATCCGCGCTGTCTGCACTCGAACAGAAATTGTAAGTAAAGGCTGTTTCAGGCCACAGAATGACGTACCTTTGTTGAAATCACCTGGATATCATTTAAGAGTAACGTTACAATATTTGCGCTGGATAAACATTAAGGGTAAAAAGCTAAGGATAGATTTTGCGCAGGATATCAGTAAGGATTTAACAGGAAGCTTAAAGTTACAGTTAGCACCAGGAGGGGAAAATGAGGTCGGACAGCCATATAGGTTGAAGCCAGGTGGCCAAGATTTTTCCAGGAAGGAACAGCCCAAAGACAAGATGGGGTATGCCATTGCATGCCAGGGAAAGATGGGCTGTGGTGAACTTAGAAGGTCCAGATAGAAACAGGCCAGGACCTGGTGGACAAGAGAAAATAAATAAGCTCACAGGAAATGGGCCAGGTGGCCACAGGGTGAGAAGGACAGGTTAGGTTTTGAAATATTGAAAATTGAAGCAGGAGCTGCATTGTAGGAATTTGAAGCTTCAGAGCCAAAGGAAGCAAGTTCAGGAAGCAAAGTTCAGGACAAAACAATTAAGGAGGTAGTTAAGCAAGCAAATCAGCGGCTAATGCCGCTCGTCCATAATCCGGACCAAGACCCCGCGAAAGGGGAGGTAGCCACCATGCCCCCAACCCCCCCCCCCCAAGACCTGAGCTCAGCCCCGGGGCTCTAGGCAACACCCCAACACCCCCCGCCCTGCCTCCCCTTTCCACCTCAACCCACCCCCCGTCCAACCCGTCCCAAAAATCCTTTTTCCTTGAATGAGAGACGTAATATGAATGAGGATATGAATGAGGAATGAATGTATATTGGGATATTAATTGACGTGTGTGTCTGGCCAATGTGTTTGTCTGTGTGTCAAGTGCAAAGCAGAGGGTTTCGGTGTGAAACTTTGTAAGCGATCTGCTCGACTTGGGGGAAATTCAGGCCGGGAATGTCCATTTTAACGTCTATCCGAGAGAACAGGCGAGGTCCTGAACTGAGTCCGGATTTTCATCTGTTTGGGAGTGTTTGGGAAGCGAATTGATATAAATCGGGTCAGGAGAGCACTCGGAGTGCCCTTGTCGATCTACTGTTGATATGAAGCGGTTTCTTGGAGATGGTTGCAGGATGGGCTGTTTTTTTTCTTTCGAGCGGCAGCCGGACGGAGGTTTGGAGTTTGTGGAACTGGAGGTTCAGAGTTTGGGTCGAAGTGTGCGTTTTACTTGAATCGAAGAGTTCATTCAATGGCAGATATTGTGGATTGTATGTGTGGGATGTATCGCTGAGGCAGCTCACCTTTGGAATTGGTGTCATATAGTGCATTTTGGGTCAGAGAGGTGGAGCGTCGGAGATCCTGTTTTTTTGCGATGTTCACGAGCTAGGGATGAGTTCTGACAGCTCAATGTTCTGACAGCTCACTACATGTCGGGTCGTAGATTTGTTATGACAGCACTTTGTTATGACAGCCGACTGCATGTCCCAACGTGAGGTAAACCCCGCCGCGAACGCGAATAGAGCGGCGTGCAGGGAGTGTTGGGATTCGTGTGGAGGCACGAGGGTGCGCGCCAGGACGGAGGGCGGCGTGGCGTCGTCGCGTTGAGATGGTTGTGCCAGGTCGATCGGCGATCTCTGAATTTAAATCGGATTTTTGTCATGTGTGTTGTGAATTTTAGCGTCTATCCGAGAATTCTGGCGATGTCACGGGGCATGAGCCGAGCGAGCCGCGAGTCACGGGTGTGCTGTATGAGATTTGCTCAGAGTGCTGGCGATAACTCGCCCACTCTCAGAGGAGGATGTGTGCCCAAATGCATTGTGGGTCATTTCGACTTTGCTGGATGTCGGACGTTCATGTCAGACGAGCCATGTCGGAATAGTGGCCGGCTGCGACATATATGCCAGGCAATGTCACAGGACGAATACGTTACTTATAAGATGGATTTTTATTTAAGATGGATTTATAAGATGGATAGATGGATGGATTTATTTAAGATGGTTAAATTAAACGATTTCAAGACAGAGTAATTAATTTCCGGAGCCAAGTTCCAACAGGAAGTCTTGTTCATACAGTAAGGTACAGTGCGGAGTGGCGGCTGGAAGATGCATCGATGCATTTGTGTTGACCAATTCGAAGTTTGACCTTTTAAAGTTTAGTTGACCTTTGTTCGAGATATGCAAGGGAAAGGTCAGAGGGAATTCACTAACCTTGGAAGAACGACAGGCGGAGTCAGTCTACAGGGTGTTGCTTTAACGACAGGATATAGAACCTAAATCTGGAAGGAAAGGACATTATATTGTTGGTTAAACTGAAGTCATGTACGTAATTAGTGGACAGAGAATATCGAGTTTTTTGTTGTTGTGGACGCGTCAGGTACAGTACGCTGGAATTTAATTTAAGTCATGTTAAGAGGACATTTGGGAGGATGAAGAGATGCAAGTAACGTGGATTAAATTGTGGTATCACGAGTTGGGTGCCAGAGATATTGTGGTTATTATAACTCACTGATTATAGGGGGCGCCGGGCGCACCAAGTACAGATCGGGTTGCATGATGGAGCACGCATGCATGGATTTTGGCTTTGCGAGACTCCGGATAGAAATTGGCATTTCGATGCTGTGGATTATATTGTACCTGCCCGGAAAGGTGATGTCCTGTGCTGGGGCTGGCGACAGGCCTCTGTTATTTGTTTGTCTGTCGGTCTGATTGTAAGTCTTTGGTACTGGGAGGGCTAATTGAGTGCTCAGGCGTCATTGTTCCATGGAGGCAGGAGCTGTGAGTCACAAAATGTAAACGGGAACTTTGTGTAATCATCAAGTTTTTCCATCAAGGAAGGGGTGATGAAAAGTTATTTGTTTTAGTGTGAAGTAGGTTGGTTGCTTACTTGTCACAGTAAGATGAGAGTTGTGTTTTTAAGCTTGGTCTTTGAATGAATTGTTGCTTGGAATGTGTTGATTGGAAAAGTGATTTCTGATCGCTGATCCGATCTGGTTTTGAATTGTTGATTTAATTTTGAATTGATTGGAGGTAATAAGGATTTGTGTTGATTTCCTGATTTGAGTTGATCTGGAAACAAAGACAGATGGGATTAATGTGTATATCAGGAACATTTTGGAAAAGAAATATGGATATATGACATTACTAAAATATAACCAAGCAATTGAGAGTTCTTGGGTTAATGGGATATAAATAAATGCATCTACAAGTTGATGGTTTATAAAAATTTAGTTCTGGATGATACT
Organism: Myxine glutinosa; assembly: GCF_964187855.1. NCBI lineage: Eukaryota > Metazoa > Chordata > Myxini > Myxiniformes > Myxinidae > Myxine > Myxine glutinosa. The sequence continues at coordinate 87,314,761 of NC_136261.1, read as the reverse complement.
TAAACGATGAACAATGTTGGCAATATACAAAGAATGTGACTTGTTTTTTGGGGGGAAAACATGTGGTTTAAATTTGGTTGGCTAAGTTTTAAAGATGGAGATGTTTCGCAGAACTCTTATGATTATTTACATGAGTGGTGGACTATTCCATGGCGAAGCATTTTCCAGTTTATTGAAAGTTGGATAAGAGGGAGTATCCAGGAAAAGATGTTCAAGTGAACTTGGTGCTGTGAAAAGAATGTCGAGTTAATGGAAGTGTTTTGTTCGATTAATTTTGTTCAATTTGTGTTCAAATGACCATCGATGTTGGGGGCAAAGTTATGGGTGAATTTGGTGAGTGGGTTTGGGGCAAACGAAGATTAATTTAGATTTATCATAGTTAAGTTCGAGGAAGTTGATTTGAAGCCAGAATTTTATTTGGATGCCAGAAAGGACAAAGGAGATGCTGAAAGCCAGAAAGGAGATGCTGTTGTCTACTCTGAATGACAGGTGGCGGTATCCAGGGCGCTGAGGAGTTTGTTCACGTTGTAAAGTTTGTTTATTTAGTTTGTTTATTGTAGAGAAGAGTGCTTTTGGGATTCCGGAGCCAGAGTGGATAATTTGAGGGTAGTAGGTGGAGTAGAGGACATCTTTGCAGTGCTGTAGGTGGTCCTTGTAGGCTTGGGGGTGAACTAATTTGGGTTTAATAGGCACAAGCTGGTCTAAACAGGGTGAGGAGGATGGTGTGATTGATGATGTCAAAGGAGGCGTTGAGGTGAGGAGAATGAAAATGTTGAGGTTGCCGGCATCAGAGGAGAGAAAAGGTCGCTGGTGATTTTGAGGAGAGCAGTTTCAGTACTGTGGCTGGAGCAGAATCCGGATTGGGATGTTTCATACAGGTTATTGGCAGAGTGGTGATATTTGAGTTGAGTGGCCACAGCACGTTCCAAAACTTTTGACAGAAAGGGTAGATTGGAGATGGGTCTGAAGTTATTTAGGGTGTCAGCGTTTAGTCCAGGGTTTTTCCAGAATGGGGGTGAAGTTTCACGAGTTTTGGGGAAATCGGTATGTGAAGCTGGATTAAGTTGGAACTGCTTGATGAGCCATGGAGATGGATTGGGTTTTGTTGTTGGTTGTCTGGGAGTTCGGTTGTTGCATTGCCAAAGGTTTCTGTGTGGTGGACACACTCGTTGGCTGTTGTCTTGTGTGACGTGGGTGGAGATGTATGTGGCTGTGTGTGGCTGCCTGGAGGGGAAGGCGGCTACAGTGGTTGATATTGGTTGTGGGTTGTCCGGGGTGCTTCGATTTGCATAAGGGGTGAAGATTGGGATATTACATTATTTTGAGTAAGTATTGGCATGAGTAATTACAGAAGTAATTATGAGTTATTATGAGTAATTAGTGGTATGAGTATTAGTTATGAGTTCCAGGTGTTGAGCTAGTTATGCTAGTTATCCAGCTAGTTATGAGTAAGTGATTATTTTAGTAAAATTACATGTTTCGCTGTGTTGTTGATCTGGGGACAAGCTAGTTTGATGGGTACCCTGGGGTCTTCAGCGTGTCTATGTGTTTGTCTGGCTGTTACACTAGACTCTGGGATGTGTTTTCATGAGACGAATTTCAGAATTGATGACAATTCAGTGAGTATGGTGGACAACGTGAAGTGGCTGGTGTGAAGGAAGGGGTTGGGAAAGATGGACCCCCTTCACGAATACCCAGTAGGGTAGCTTAATTTCAGACATAACAGTGAGAATCTATTGTGAGCGAATCACAGTGGGTGAGGAAAACATTGTGTGTGACCAGACACCAGAACTGACCAGAATTGAAATTGGAAGTAGACCAGGTTATTTCTATTATTTGTTTATTCGTGAAAATAAATAAATAATAGGGGGAGGTTCATGGAGGTTAATGGTGGTTTGTTTGTATTAATCGAGGTTAATGGTGGTTTGTGTTTGTGTTAATGGAGGTTAAAGGTGGTTGGTTTGTGTTAATTCTAGTTGAAACTCTCGCTGAAGTAATTTTCGTTTATTTTTATTTTTTGATTCGATTTGAGAGTTGAGATGATTGATTTTTTATTAATTTTATAATTTTATTTTTATTGATGTTGGAAACAGGTAATGGGATGCTGAGAGAAGGATTGAATTTAATTTGAATTGGACTGGATTAAATGGGATTGAATTTAAAAAAATTGAATATTGGATAAAATTGGATCCACTTGAAAAAAGTGGATTAGGAAATTGGAGACCTGTAGACCAGGCGCTCCCAGGAGACTTGTGGACCAGGTGTTCCACCAGAGGAAAAAGACCAGGTGTTCGTGGAGCACTTCACCTGCAAGAACGCCTTGGAACCAAGGTGGACGGGACCAGTCCAGGTGTCGCTGACTACACCAACGGCAGTCTTTTGCGAGGGCAAGACCTCGTGGATCCACGCCACGCACTGTAAGTTGGCCATACAAGCACCAGACACTACACCACAGCAACCACAGTAAGGATGGGCCTAATCATAGGTGCGATACTATTGATAGCAACAGTAGCTAGGGGAAGCTGGGACAAGGGAGCTCGGGGATTACACTACGAATAGTACTGCAAGATAAACACAACCACAACATAACGGCTATAACATTCTCTAGGGGGGTTAGTAGGATTAATGGGGTGGTAAAGGGACTCCAGTGCTTATCCACCCACCTGGTCCCACCCCATGGGACAATGTTTATATGCGGCGACAAGGCTTACCCCTATTTACCAAATAATTGGGGGGGCACATGTTATCTGGGTTCAGTCCTTCCTGACGTTGAGATACTGGATGAGCTAGACCCAAAGTCCTTGGACAGGCGTTATAAGAGGTCAGTCATAAACGAAGATGGAACCACTAAACTACACGGGAGTCTATGGGAAAAGGTGTTTGGTTTCTTCTTCCCAGGAGCGGGCACAGTCATGGATAGTTTCCGGATAGATAAATTGGCTTTGGCCCTAGAAAAGGTGGCAAACGACACCGCTACGGCTCATGACATACTATTGGACACGGTGATTCACATGCGTACAATGGTGATGCAGAATCGGGTGGCTTTGGACATGCTCTTGGCAGAGAAAGGAGGGGTATGCGGAATTATAGAGGGAAAATGTTGCACTTACATACCCGATCCATCTGAAGGAGTGTCAGCCGCAATAGTGAGACTAAGGGAAACTAGCCACGCCCTGACGATCGATCGGATCGCGCGCGAAAATTCTTATACATTTAGCTGGCTCACTGACTGGTTCCAGGGATGGACGGGCACCATAGTGAAGTGGTTATTGACCGCACTGGCTGTGATAATCGGGGTAGTAATTTGGGGGGCACTAATGAAATCTCTAGTCCTCCTCTGTATGAGAAAGTATTTTACAGGATGGAAAGTGAAAAAGCCGCCGACAACGACTATGGTTCTGACCACAGAGGCCGTCGACCTGAACGGGTCCTTCAACAAGGCAGACGTGACCGGCGCTCCAGAAAATTGCATTGAATTTTGTGACGACTGTGATACTTGTGTGGATCCCATGTGGGAACTGGCTGCTGCCTGTAACGGTGTATGTGATGACTGTGATACTTGTGCTATAAACCCCTTGCGTGTACTGGCTAACGCTGCTTATGTATTACAAGCGGACAGCTGCACGCCCCCTTCCGACCCAACTATGGATCTGATTGCGACACTGGGTCTGGCGGTCGAGGGACCCGACGTGGATATCCTAGACCCGCAAGCCGACCAGGCGCCCATGGGAGACTTTGACATAAAGGAAGTCCCTCTCTTTTCTTCAAATGTTTCGGATCTCTTTGATCCAAATGTTTCGGATCTCTTTGATCCACATGTTGCGGATCTCTTTGCTTCAAGTGATTCGGATTCGGATTTTTACGCTCTGTACCCTGACCAGGAAATTGAGACACAAGATACTGACGACATTTTGTATTCCCCAGAACAGCAACACGTGAGGGACCTCATGGGCATGACCGTTGATTAACTTCGAAGATCTGCAAGGACTGCGTCTGCAAAGGGTGGGGGGAGCCAGTTCCGCAGGGGAAGTGATGCACCCTCTGGCGGAGCAGAACCTCATCTGGACCAGACGTCTTCGTTGTGGATCCGAAACGTTAATGAACTTTCATGTTTTGAGCCCTCAGGCTCCAAGCACGCACCACACGACACGTTCCCCAAATGCAGGGGCGAGGCGCTATGGGCGCACGATACCCTTGGGAGATACCCGCATTACACGATGGTCTTTCAATAAAGCCCGATGTGGCACGTTGTCTCTTGAGATACTTTGTCTCGACGAGACAAGAGGAAGGAATGTCAGGTCTCAGATTTGTTACTGCTTAATGCTCAATTATAAATGCCGGTTGACTGACGTATTACCACGTAAGCTATGTTATAAAATGCTGTTCTATAATGTTATTTCATGAGTTAATAAAATGTATTCGAACCTTAGGTAGGCTGCTTGAATCGTAGACATAAATCCTTTGATAAATTGCCAAAAACATTAACTGTTTTGTTTAATGACAGTGACGCCTGAGTTACAATGAGGTTTTTGCTTCGCTTTCATTTAAAATGAGGAAAGGCTCGCTTCAGTCGTGTTGGACAAATTGTATACGTGTGCACTTTCGAGGCTAGATAAGGCCGGTCGTAAAATCCCTATCATGATTCTCAGACGGCGCCTCGAGCCGCGGGCAGGAGAACGCTCACATGCGCGTGATTTTGCGTAACACTAGCAGAATGTTTAGGTTGCAGACATAAAACCTATCGTTAACCATATATATTTTGTATTAATCGCAGCGACGCTTGACTCTGTATAAACATGCTCTGAATTACTCATGTACACAAACCCATAAAATATATGGGTTTGTTTGGCCAAGCATGGTCTTATCTGGCCAAGCATGCACTTTTCTCTCTGTGAGTTACATTTTCGTCACCTCGGAGCTTTTGAAACTATATCTGGTCCGAATGATAAGGAAGGGCTGACTCCCCCGAACAGCGGATAATGGTGGGAGGGACTCTCGCCAGTCGCTTTGTTCTCTCGGAGATTTTCTGATAATCGTATTCATATATAAATGAATGAGAATCAATGTGTTGGCAGGAAGGCTTGACTTGGCATGTTCTTGCTGTAGCTTGCTGTAGATGTCTGTCTCCTCCGGATCCGTATAAAGTGTTATTTTAATAAAGGTCTCGTCATTCTCAAGCCTGTTGGTGGAACTCTACTTCGATTAGAAAAGGTGGTTTCTGACATATATATATATATATATATATACATATATATATATATATATATATATATATATATATATATATATATATATATATATATATATATGTATATATATATATATATATATATATATATGTATATATATATTGTTACGGTTTCCGCGCGACCCTCCTGCCCTTACCAAGGGGAGATTAAGCCCCTTGTTCTTTTTGCGTCAGCGCAACCGAGAGACTTGAATCGCCCCTCCCGGGCAAACGCGGGTACTGTTCCGGGACGATGTTCGCATGCACCTAAGTACCTGCGCTGCCGCGGAAGCGGGGAATCAAGCCTCGCACGAGCCACGCGTAATTTGAGTACACCGAGCAGATTGCGTACCACATGGTCCGTGCAGTTACCTTTGGTATTGGAACCCGATTAGAGCGGTTTTATTCGTACCACGCTTAGTCAATGATGGAAGGGACGAGACGGTCGAATAAAAGGAAGAACACAGGTTTAATGATTATTTACACTATTATGTACAAGGCGAAGGGACACAGAGCAGCCTTATTCAGTCTTAACTTATTGCCAGACACGGGCCCGATCACACTCACAGGGGGAAATGAAGGAAGGATGATGTTCACTCGCCGAACGCGCCGACTTGGTCATCCAGGAACGGCTTCCCCTGGCGTGGCTCTCCCGGTCACAGCATGTCCCTCGATGAAGGCAAGCAGGCGGCGGAAGGGATCCTTGCAGCACGTCTCTCGAACAAAGGGCAGAGCAGGCAGGCGGGAGGGAAATGTACGCGTCTCTCGCCAGGCTTGGCGGTTTCTCACAGCGCGATTAATTACCGGCGTGCTCTCACTCGCGTAACTCAATGGAGGTTCTGCCTCAAGCTCAACCGAGCATTTAATTTGTAAGAGCGCCTTATAACTTGGTTCATGCGCGTCTTCTCTCAGAACTCGTTCAACAAGCGCCTCTCCCTTCTCATAACTTGGTTCAGCTCACCTCTCCACAGAACTGCGTGGGGGGCTTCGCGCAAGGGGTTATATATTGCCAAACCCCTTAGCTCGCTCGAATGTTCTAACCATGCCTCTTGACGCAGTGACGCAGCCACTCCCTTTGAGCATTGATTGGCGGCTCACTCTTACCGTCGGCTTCTCCTCCGCCTTCCTTCGGTCTTGCCTCGACTTGCCAGGCCTGCCTCGTGTTAATTTGCGCCAAAAGCCAAAGGCAGCATAAGCAGGGCCGGCACTACCATTAGGCCAACTAGGCAGCCACCTAGGGCGCAGACATCAGAGGGGCGCATTACTGAACTTGTAGCAAAAGCTCGAAGACTTCCAAAGTCTATGCTGCCACAAGAAGTACTTCTCTTCATACTACAGCAAAAACTCCTGGAGAATGTGCCTCATGTTTCCGTTGCTTTAAGGATCCTTCTCACACTTCCAGTATCAGTGGCAAGTGGTGAACGTAGTTTCTCAAAGCTCAAAGTTATAAAAACTTACATACGCTCTACAATGTTGGAAAAGAGACGAGTTGGCTTGGGAACTATATCAATTGAACATGCCCAGGCATCAGCACTTGATCTGGTTGAATTGTGACAAAATTTGCAAAGGAAAAGGCACGCAAAGTGAGATGTTGATGTGTCTGAAATTGAAACTTTTATGAGACATTTTTAACTCTGTTTGTCTGTTTTTTGGTCTGTTTCTCTGTCTGACTGTAAGCGAAATATTGTGGTAACATGATGGGTTGGTTACGCCAAGTATCCTTAAATGGGATATATACTTAAAGGTGTGTGAAGTAAAAGGTTTGAATGTTGTGTTGCCAATGGCTGAGGTATGCATTATACCGAGTGCCCTTTAGTTCAAAATGATGTGTGTCAAAATATTTTATTTTGTATTTGCGAAAGATAATCAACGACTGATTGTTTAAAATTTTGATTTTGCATATCTAAAACTTATTGCTCAAACCAAAAACTGTTCTGTTTATCTGTAATTTCCATTCGCACACTCATAAAGGGACCACTTTCTATTTTGCATTGCAAACCACATGTCGTGTCATTTTTTTTTTAAGTGAAAGCCCATTTGCCCCAAAGCGTGGAGTAACAGGGCCACTGTCATATTAATGGATATTGCGCCTTTAATATTGGTGCTGTTGGCATCTTACGGTACTTATTCTTGCAATTTCAAATAAATTTAGCAGTTTCAAGTTTCTGCTTTTTATTTTTTCTACAAAACATCTTTTTAATAATCGAAGTTGGCAAAAAAAAAATTTTCAGGGAGAGGGGGTGCAAGCAGCTGGCCTTGCCTAGGGCGCAAAATAGTCTGGCGCCGGCCCTGGGCATAAGGCAATGAAAGGACCTAACTCTCACTATTCTACTCAACGCAAGACTAACACAGGAAAAGGGATATGCTTACACATACTAAGAAATAACTGAACTATCGCGAGGCTACGTGTTGAAGTGTGACTAAACTATGAGGGGGAAAATTAACCTTTATTGTACAAACTCAAATACGCAACACTATATATATATATATCTATATATATATATATCTATCTATATATATCTATCTATATATATATATATATATATATATATATATATATATATATATCTATCTATATATATCTATCTATATATATATATATATATATATACGTATATATATATATATATATATGTATATGTATATATATATATATATATGTATATGTATATATATATATATATATATATATATATATATATATATATATATATATATATATATACATATATATATATATATATATATATACATATATATATATATATATATATATATATATACATATATATATATATATACATATAATATATATATATATATATATATATATATATATATATATATATATATATATATATATATATATATATATATATACATATATATATATATATATATATGTATATATATATATATATATATATATATATATATATATATATATATATATATATATATGTATATATATATATATATATATATATATATATATATATACATATATATGGATGTATATATATATATATATATATATATATATATATATATATACATATATATGGATGTATATATATATATATATATATATATATATATATATATCGTGTTTTGGCCCTATCGCTCAATTTTTTTTTCCCCCGTCACACCGCGGAGTGAAAGGGGGGACTATGGTTTTCCCGTCCGTGTGTGTGTGTGTCCGTGCGTGCGTCCGTGCGTATGTGCGTAAGCGAAGGAACCGAATTATAATTTGGTGTGTGGGTGCAACCCACGTCAAAATCCAAGATGGCCGCCGCCATGTATGTCTGATGCCATGTATGTCTGAACCTTGTGAGCAGAATATCTTGAAAAATAAGCGAAGTACCAACTTCTAATCTGGTGTGTGGGTGTATCTAGGCATAAGGAAGAACGCTATTGAAAATTGGGTCGCCACGTCAAAATCCAAGATGGCCGCCTTGCATCTTCCACTTTGTCAACTCACATCACTTCACCGACGGGGGACCTTGGCATAACGCTTGTTTTTTTTGTTTTTTTTGTATACAAGATCGAGGCTCGTGAAAGATCTAACATTAATCACACAAAAAAGTCAAACCGACACACAAAACACAAAATAAGGGGAGCAGTAGACAAGATGGGGAGAGAGGGGGGAAGCACACAAACACAACATTTGAGAGCAAGGACATCGAGAGAACTGTGGGAGGGAGAGGGCTTGTGGGGAGGGGAGAGAGGTAGAAAACATATGGACACTGCAAGGACTTCCAGGAAAGAAGTTGGAATTTCAAATAAGTGTATGTGGGGTAAAAATTAGCAGGGGAGGAAAATATGAAGGTTTTGGATGGGGGGAAGATAATAGATGGTGGTGAACAGCTGTTTTAAAGACCTGGAGGGAGGAGTGGGATTGAAGGGAGTGTGGGAGTTTGTTCCAGAGGCAGGAGAAAAGTGGAATGAAAGAGTGAAGGTGAGCAGAGAGTCTTGATTTAGGCAGTTTCACCAGAAGAGGTTTCTGGCAGATCTTGTGCGTCCTGAAGGAATATTTGGGGGACAGAGCACAGACAGAGCTGGGGGAACTAGGTGAGAGAGGAGTCTGTATAAGACAGAAAGACCACCAACCTGCCTGCGGTGAGAGAGAGAATCGTCCTCAGAATCAGCTTCATCGGGGTAAATACCAATGATTCTGAAAGCTCTGGTTTCTACAGCGTTATGCCAACCGAGGTGTGAGGCAGGAGCACCAGCCCAGATGGAGAGCAGTAGTCCAACAAGCTGCGGATGAAAGCTTTGTAGGTGGTGAGAAGCTCAGAGGTGCCAAGGAAGGACATCGCATGATGGAGGATGCCCAGTCGATGACTGGCTTTGGAGGCCAGCTTGGACATGTGGTTTTCCGAAAAAGATTAATGCTGATAGTGAGACCCAAAAGCTTGAATGACAGAACTTCTTCGAGAGGATTGTTGAGAAAGTTGATGGGAGGATTTTCCAGACAGTCTTTTCAGAGAGACATCGTGAGATTTGTATGGATTGAAAGACATGTTCCACTTGTTTGACCAGTTTGTGATTTTGTTCAGGTCTGCAGAGAGTGAGGAGGCTGCTGCCTGCCCATCTGATGGTTGAGATATGGAGTGGCAGAGGGTGGAGTCATCAGCAAAGCGATAGAGAGGATTTTCCAGATAGTTGGGGAGATCATTGCTGAAGACCAGAAAAAGCACATGTCCCAGAACACTGCTTTGAGGAACTCCAGCCTGAACAGGAAGGGAAGATCTGAGAATTCCATCCAGGGCCACATGTTGACTGCAACCGGAAAGGAAATCTGCAAGCCATGTGTGTAGGTTCCCATGAATACCACAAGAGGAGAGTTTGGAGAGCAGGGCAGGGTGCCAGACCCTATCGAAGGTGCAATATATGTCAAGGGAGACTGCTCTGATTTCCTGTTTGGCATTGAGGACCTCCATCCATTGTTGAGACAGTAGAAGCAGCATGTCCAGAGTATAGTGACACGGTCCATGGCCATGCTGATGATTGGGGGCAGGCTGATTGGTCTGTAGTTGCAAGGATCTGTTTATTAGCCATTCTCAAGTTATAGTTCAAGGATCTGTTTAGTTTAGTTTCAAGGATCTGATTAGCCGTTCTCAAGTTATAGACCTATTCGGACTTTGACCATTGAACTTTGCCCCCAAAATGTAATCAGTTAATCTTTACATCATTATACATACCTGTACCAAGTTTGAATTAGATAACTTAAGCCGTTCTCAAGTTATAGGCCTATAACAGACTTTGACCAATGACCTCTTGGCTACAAATTATAATGAGTTTATCTTTACATCATTATACATACCTGTACCAAGTTTGAATGAGATAACTTCAGCCATTCTCCAGATATAGACCTATTACAGACTTTGACCTTTGCCCCAAAAATCTAATCAGTTAATCTTTACATCATTATACATACCTGTACCAAGGTTGAATTACATCACTTCAGCTGTTTTTAAGTTATATACCTATAACAGACTTTGACCTTTGAACTTTGCCCCCAAAATGTAATCAGTTAATCTTTACATCATTATACATACCTGTACCAAGTTTGAATTATATCACTTCAGCTGTTCTCAAGTTATAGACCTAAAACAGAATTTGACCTTTGAACTTTGCCCCCAAAATGTAATCAGTTAATCTTTACATCATTATACATAACGGCACCAAGTTTGAATTAGATCACTTCAGCCGTTCTCAAGTTATACAGTGCGTATCAAAAAAAAGGCAATCCGAATTCAAGGGGTTAATATGCAAAGGTTATTTAGTTTGACAATTTACATGTGGTTTACCAATTATGAAGAGATCCTCAGCTTTCCATTGATGCCTTTCATGCATCATTGCTGTCACACATGACCGAGTACATGTTCATTGAAAATGACAAATTCAAATCGCATTTTTACAAGTTTGGCTAATCGGTGCAAGACAGTTTTAAATGGACACATTACTTGTCGACGGCCAAGTTGATTATGTAAAATTGTTAAGCTGGTCTGGTAATCGCCGGTTGCGTCATCCTTTGTTTATCATGGGTATTTAAGATGGGCCTACAGTGTATGGATTTAGAGACAGTCTGAGTCATTGAAAAGATGGTTCAACTTACGACTGAACAGCGGACCTTCGTGGTTATAACCTTTCACCAAACTGGAAGTTTGCAGCGAACTCGTGATGCGTTCAGGGAACGTTTCCCAGAACGGGAGCCTCCAGCAGCCAAAACCATCTGGGCGAATGTTAGAAAATACCAAGAGCATGGCACTAGCCTCAACCGCAACAAGGGGAATTCTGGGAGGAGGCGCACTGGGCGATCGGAAATGAACATTGCAGCAGTAAGGCAGCAAGTTTTGGAGCATCCTAGGGATACCAGCGCAAGACGAAATGGGATGGGATTGCCTTCGGCAACATTCAACCGAATCACAAGATTGGACCTTCACCAACATCCATATCGGATTCACATTCGGCATCAACTTACGCCAGGGGATTTTTCCAGGAGGCTGGTGCTTGCCAGATGGTTCATAGTACATTGCGAAGCAGATGTCAATTTCCTGTGGTTTTTGTTATCGGCAACGAACCTGCTTTCGCCATGGACTGCAAGATCAATACCTATAATGTTCTTGAATATGCACCGACAGGACAACCCCCAGAATTTAATTTTGACACCAACATGGATCGACAAAAGTGGACTGTTTGGTTGGGACTTTGTGGAAGTGGTCAGGTGATCAGACCATTTTTCTTTCAAAGGAATGTCAATGGTAACAGGTATCTGCAGATGATCAATGATGATGTTTTACCGCAGCTGGAGGAGAAATTTGAGCGACAGGTTCGTGGTGTCTTCAGATATCTCTGGTGGGCCCAAGACGGCGCCCCAGCACATCGCCTTATCGCTGTCAGGGATCGACTGAGGGAACTCTTTGGAGACCGAGTCATCGCCCTCAACCATGCAGTGGAATGGCCGCCAAGCTCACCTGACCTCACACCATGAGATTATTTCCTTTGGGGACATTTAAAGAACAAGGTGTTCGTAACTCCTCCCCTTGATCTTGACGAATTGCAGGGCCGTATTCGACATGAAGTGGATGCTTTGCGCAATGACCCGGCTATGGTGAGACGAGCAGTTCAGGGCATGCTCCGCCGCTGTGAGCTTTGTGTTGAAAGGGGAGGTGGACATGTTGAAGGTGTGGGTGCATAACGGCCAATCATTCCTGAGAAAAGTTCACATCTAACGTTCATTTTGCACCAATTATCCTGACTTGCATCGATTAGCCAAACTTGTAAAAATGCGATTTGAACTTGTCATTTTCAATGAACATGTACTCGGTCATGTGTGACGGCAATGATGCATGAAAGGTATCATTGGAAAGCTGAGGATCTCCTATTAATTATTAAACCACATGTAAATTGTCAAAATAAATAACCTTTGCATATTAACCCCTTGAATTCGGATTACCTTTTGTTTATACGAACTGTAGACCTATTATCGACAGGACATAGCCAAATATTGAAGCAGCATCACTGGTTAAAAACGATCTCACTCCTCTCTGCACATGTGCGATCGGGACGATTTCAGAGCCAATGTACTGCTAAACTACAAGTTTATTTTTCAATTCATGTTGTGCTTCATGTTCGAAATACAACATTAAAATTAAGTTGTTCCTCGATCACAAACTTATGTTTGTAGACAGACAGACAGAGAAAGTGACCCAACTGCTTATCCCCACTTTTGCTTCGCATGCATGGGGTAATGAGGTGAGAACAGGCATGAATAATATTAATGCCAAATTTTATTTTGCAACGACAAATCCAACCTCTGCCGCCTGATGTTGCACCACCATTTAGCTTGTATACAGCAAAATAACACATATTTCACAAGAAACCTTATTCGTGCAAAAGCAATCTTGTTTGCCCAATAGAAGCAGTTTTGACACAAAAGTGCACGTTTTTTGTTGTAAGTCACTATTCTAGTGCTGAAACTTGTGTTTCATCAAATAATGTACATTTACATTGAATTCAGCAAAATAACACATCTGCTATATAAGAGAGTTGTTGGTCTGTCTGTGTGCCGCCATTTTTCTCAGAGATGGCTCAACCGATCTTCATCAAACTTTCAGAGGTTCATCAGTGAGGGCCTGCGAGTGTTTTGGGCAAAAAAAAAAATTGCCGTGAAAGCTATTGCCGTGAAAAAGAGCTGTGTGGTGATATTAAAAGTGGTATGGCAATGCATATTACAAGCCAACACTGCATATAAGAGCTAACATTATAAGTAAGACAAACCAATGCTGTCGTTCTCTGAATTTTAATAACTTTTAGAAAGGAGTGTGGGCATATCCAATATTTTTTAAAGGGTGCCGAGAGCAATTCCGGTGTAGGACTTCCAGCCGACATATAGTCTAACACACTTAAAACAAATTCTGTACGTGGTATTGCCATATTTCTATAGTGTACAACTTTAGTTTTATCGACATTTATATTCAATTTCCATTGTAATGATTTAACAAGCTGCAAGTCAGCTTCTGTCTCTGACATAAGGAAAACGTCATCGGCATCTAGTAAGATTGAAACGTTCATTTATTACTACACCCTTGCCCAGAACTCTGATGGATATTGCCTGATCGATTAATATGTTTCATAGCTGGCGACTTAATTAACACTTAATTTTCGACTGCGCCAAGCCGTAATTAAACAGAGAAAAAACTTTTAAAAACACCTGCAGTGTGCACGGTTCGTCTAGTCAAACAGATATGGAAAAGCACAGATAAGACGTCGTATTCACCATAACTTGTTTAATTTCACCAGGAACACGATGAGGCCAACACAGTAAACATTCAGTACAAAACTTGGTTCATACATTCAGTACAGAACATGATTCATACATTCAGACCGTAAGAAAACTCTGCCCGTAATACAACACTCTGACCAGACCAACACTTCATCCCACTACGTTCACTCCTCACAAGTGAAACTCATCACTACTCCGTTCACTCCTCACAAGTGAGACTCATCACTACTCCGTTCACTCCTCACAAGTGAGACTCATCACTACTCTGTTCACTCCTCACAAGTGAGACACCATCACTACTCCGTTCACTCCTCACAAGTGACTCATCACTGCTCCGTTCATTCCTCACAAGTGAGACTCATCACTACTCCGTTCACTCCTCACAAGTGAGACTCATCACTACTCCGTTCACTCCTCACAAGTGAGACTCATCACTACTCTGTTCACTCCTCACAAGTGAGACACCATCACTACTCCGTTCACTCCTCACAAGTGACTCATCACTGCTCCGTTCATTCCTCACAAGTGAGACTCATCACTACTCCGTTCACTCCTCACAAGTGAAACTCATCACCACTCCGTTCACTCCTCACAAGTGAAACTCATCACTACTCCGACAAGTGAAGACTTGAATCGCTTTCCGATCGCTTTCCAGCTCTTTCGTCTGACTTTCGCTTCCCAAATTTGTCTTCTGACTTTATCACTTGGAAATCTATACATCTTATATTTCCCAGATTGGTTTGAACAACCAAAAGCAGAACAACCAGTCATTTTGTTTGGCAATAAACAACATTCCCGTACCAAGCTGACGTTCACGCACGGTGAAGTTAGACACAAAATGGCGCCACGAAATCACGTGACCAGAAATCTCGGGTCAGCGCATGGCGCAACTCTCTTTATACAGGGACTCTAGATAGTGCCTAAGCTTTTTAAATTTAATGACAGTTATATACAAGTACACATTCACATAAACAAATACAAAACAATCAGCAGACATTTGAACACAAATAAAGGAAACAATTCCGGAATGTACAAAGTTGGTAGTACGGCTTCTTCTTCTACCTGTACAGCATCACACTTAACACAGAAACAGGAATAACGCCACATTCACCAGCATATATTTAACGAAAAGGTGATGAACCCCCTTCCTGCCCTTCCTCTCCTGCCTCCCCCCTCCCCCCCTCCCCCACTGCCCCCTCCTCCCCTCCTCCCCTTCCCCCCTCTCTCCTCCCCTTCCCCCTCCCCCCTCCCCTCCTCCCCTCTCCTAATTAAGGAGGTAATCCTTCAAGGTAATCTCCTGATTTCATGATGAATCTCCTGAATTAAAGGTAATCTCCTGATTTCATGATGCCATGCACACATTCAAGGCACCCAGTGCCAGAAGCAGCACAGCAACCCCAAAACATCACTGAACCTCCTCCATGTTTGACTGTAGGGAAGGTGTTCTTTTCTTTTAAGGCTTCATTTTGTTTTCAGCAAACATCGAGATGATGTGCTTCACCAAAAAGCTCTCATTTGGCCTCATCTGTTAACAGGACATTCTCCCAGAAGGATTTTGGCTTGTTCAGGTGTGTTTTGGCAAACTCCAGTCAGGCTTTCTTTGCAGTGGGGTCCTCCTGGGTCTCCTACCATAGAACCCCCTTTCATTGGGTTGGCGACGGATGGTGCGAGTTGAAACTGTCGTACCTTGTGTCTGAAGGTAAGCTTGAATCTGTTTGGAGGTTGATCGAGGTGCTTTATCCACCATTCGAACAATCCTTCGCTGCAATCTGCGATCAAGTTTTCTCTTGCTGCCACGTCCAGGGATTTTGGCTGCAGTGCCATGCACCTTA
Organism: Myxine glutinosa; assembly: GCF_964187855.1. Lineage (NCBI taxonomy): Eukaryota > Metazoa > Chordata > Myxini > Myxiniformes > Myxinidae > Myxine > Myxine glutinosa. The sequence continues at coordinate 87,298,911 of NC_136261.1, read as the reverse complement.
AACTTCCTGATTACATTTTGTAAGGTGGACACAGGAACATCAAGGTCTCTGGAGATGGAATTGTAGCTTTGAGATTGTCCATGCTTGGCTACAATCTTGTGTTTTACCTCCTCAGACAATTTTCTGGCTTTCTTTCTTTTGTTCCATGACCGTTGCGGTACACACAGTGACACAAAACAAAAGAATGAGTCCTGTTCTCTATTCAAACTGGTTGAAGGAGTGATTCTTATACTGCAGGCACCTGCAATTCACCACAGGTGAATTCAATTCCAAAATAAAGGAGAATCACCTGCTTGAAATCCAATTATTTCTAAAAGCTGCCAATTATATTGTCCAGGCCTTTTCAGGATTTTTGTATGGAATAAGCTTAAATTTCCTAATTTTTTCAGATTTTTTGTATTTGTTCCACTCCACACCAAAGAAACACACATGTGGATACCGAAATAAATTTTTTTATTTCAACAATTTTCTCAAAGAAATAGTGCATTATTTGAAAAAAGTGCAAGGGTGCCAATATTTTTGGCATGACTGTATATATGTATCTGTATATGTATATGTTAATCTTTACATCATTATACATACCTGTACCAAGGTTGAATTACATCACTTCAGCTGTTTTTAAGTTATATACCTATAACAGACTTTGACCTTTGAACTTTGCCCCCAAAATGTAATCAGTTAATCTTTACATCATTATACATACCTGTACCAAGTTTGAATTATATCTGTATATGTATATATACTCCATTTAATATGGAGTATATATACATATACAGACTTGGCATTTAATATGGAATATTTTTTTGTGGGGGTGAACTTACTTTTCAAGATGACTTAGAACCAAAAGTTCATTGGAATTATGTTGAAATTATTCTAGATTTTGTTAATGTGACCTTTAAAAGAAACAAAAACCACATTTGACATTTCGAAGCAAATAAATTGATCCTTGAAAGTGATGTAAACTGATATCGAACTCAATTCACGGACAGTACTGTGTTAAACTTCTGTACGTTTTCCAGAAGTATCTCTTTATTTTGCACATTAGCCAAAAAAAATTTCAACAAAAACAAAAGCTAAATTATGACTGGGATTACGGACAGTAAAATTACAGTTCAGTACTTCGTGTAAACCCCACGAGCATTCAGGAGAGCACGTACACGTCGAGGCATGCTGTTCACGAGATTTGCCAAGGTTTGGACAGGAATCGCTTGCCATGCAGTGACAATAGTCTGCTGCTATTCACGCACAGAGGTCGGCTGCTGGTCCAAGTTGTTGATTTGACGCGTTAATTCTGCCCACAAGTTCTCTATCGGATTCATATCCGGGGACATGGCAGGCCACTCCATATTCTCTACACCACAGTCAGCAAGAAAGTATTGGATCATGCGAGCACGATGAGGCCGTGCATTGTCATCTTGGAAGACAAAGTTTCCTCGAAAGGCTGCACGAGCAAATGGAAGCCATGTTTCTTCCAGAATGACTCTGTACTTGAACTGGTTCAGGTTTCCATTCAGAACAACCAGGTCAGTTTTTCCCCCTACATGAAAAGCAGCCCAAACGGTCACCCCACCACCTCCAGCTTGGACTCTTGGCACTATACAATCTTCGTTGTGGGCTTCATGCACTTGTCTGCACACTCAGACGCGGCCATCTTGACGATAGACCAGAAATCTAGACTCGTCACTGAAGGTCACATGATTCCACTGTCCTGGCTGGCATTGACGGTGCTCTCTGGCCCACTGCAATCGGCGCTGGCTGTGTTGTCTGGTCAGGCCTGGCTTTCTCATGGGATGCCTGGCACGATAGACTGCTTGAACCAGTCGTTGGTTGACTAGCCTTCTGGATACAGGCACATTTGTCAGTTGCTGCCACTCAGCCCTAAGCCGATTAGCTGACTTGGTATGGCCATTGCAGACTAACCGGTGCAGCTGGCGATCATCTCTCCTTGTGGTTCTGCATGGACGTCCTGACCTCGGTATTGGAGTAGGGACACCCCTCTGAGCATTTAGTTTCAGGATCTTTGACACCTGACCTTGAGTGATGCCATACTGCTGGGCAATAGCATGCTGTTTTAATGCCAGAATTTCGTAAACCCACCACTCCATGACAAACAGCATTGTCAAGTTGACGGACCATCTCCAGAGGAAGCGGCAATAACTTTTATAGACGTGCAGCAGTTGTTTTCCACTAATACAGAATGCAACAACCCTTATATACCCGATTGTGAAGCCAATCGTCAAATGTACCTGTCCTTTCATTTTGTCACGCCACCTGTGATATAATCCTGTTATTGACTTCTTGCTGCGAAATACAATCATTGACATAGTTCTTTCAACAAAGACATCACCGAAGGGTAAAAGAAACTCACCAGGTTGATATACTGAGTTCAGAAAGTAAACCCAAGTCAAGAAAAAAAAAAATTCCATATTAAATGCCAAGTCTGTATATATTGTTGCGGATCTCAAAACGTCGGCCTTCCCCTTATCAAGGGGGGATTAATCCCCATGTCCTTTTTACTAGCCGACGCGATCCTGGGGGTTATAACATCCTTACCGGGCAGCGTTAGTTAGGGTTTATAGGACTAGGGATTCGCTATTACCTAAGTACTAATGCTGACCGGAAACAAGGAAATAACTCCCGCCCGAATCACGGATATTGATGGAATATGCCAAGCGGATAGCAATCCGCGATCCGAGCTGTTAACAGGTACTAACCTGATTATAGCGGTTGGGATCGTGCCACAGTTACCCAATGGAGAAATGACTAAGATGGTCGGATCAAGAGGAAACCAGGAAGAACAGGTGATTTATTCACAATTTGTACAAGAAGAGGAAAAGAAAGAATGTACAAGAAAGAGGAAGAAAAAGTACACAGGGTAGCCTTAGACAGTCTTACTAATCCCTTGGACTCGGGCCCGTTCGCTCTCAGACTCGGTTTCAGACTCAGACTCACGCGGGGATGACGAAGGTAGGGTGGAAGGTCCAGCGATGGCGTCCACAGCTCGTCCCGGTCCTCGACCCATACCAGCAGACGATGGTGGACGGCAGGCAGCTCTCCGCATAGCGCAGGCGTGAGCGGACAATTATATCGGGGAAATGGTAAGCTGGGCTATCGGCGACTTCGTGGCTCTTGGCCGCGTATGTAATAGGAATACAGGTGTTTGGATGTTTGCGCACCGCAAGCCCAAGCCGAATTCTCTACCGGTGATCCCCGACAAACCCTTCACAATGGCGCGTTCCTCCAACAAATGTCCTTCAACGCCAATCGTACGAGTTCTTTAGCACAACGCGCTCGCCCCTTCAAGTCCTTCTGAATGCGCTCCTTCCAATCAGTCCTTCTGGTTCATAACTTTTGCTCATAACTCAGGTACTCAAACCAGGCACCTCTCCCATCATAACTCAGAGCGCAATGATTGCAGCTGCATCCCTCCTTATAACTGAGGTACAATGTTCAAGTCCTCTCTCTCCTCATAACTGAGGTGGGGGCCTCGCGCAATGGGGTTATATCGCCACGCCCAGCGAACCCTCTCGAATCTCCAGCCATGCCCTGTCAGGCGATCTCGCCTCAACCCTGGTTGGTTGCTGAGGGCTTACAGGCTCCGCCTTGATGGCTGCTTGATGTGGCTGCACCTCCACCCTTGCGCTCCGCCCCCTTTTCGGACCTTACCTCATGGCCTTTGGGCTGGTTTGAGCGGAAGCCCAGCGAGGTTGCGAAGGCTGCTGGCAACCTAAAGGGCGAGGGCGATTACAGACTGGCTAGCGCTTAATGGCGTCGATGGAAGGGAGGCTGCAAAATGGACGAGGGGCCTACTCTTATTTGTTTTACGCAACGCAGATGCAACTATTGGGAATGGCCTTATCCTAAACACATACTAAGAAATAACTATCATCCTAAGGTGACCTACGTGTTGCTTGTGGCCTATCTATGGGGTGCAACCTTTAACCTTTAATGACGTTACCTGTGCTGGGTTCTCAAAACCGCAACAATATATATATATATGTATATAAATATGTTTATATATATATATATATATATATATACATATATATATATATATATATAAATATACATACAGACTTTGCATTTAATATGGAATATTTTTTTGTGGGGGTGAACTTACTTTTCAAGATGACTTAGAACCAAAAGTTCATTGGAATTATGTTGAAATTATTCTAGATTTTGTTAATGTGACCTTTAAAAGAAACAAAAACCACATTTGACATTTCGAAACAAATAAATTGATCCTTGAAAGTGATGTAAACTGATATCGAACTCAATTCATGGACAGTACTGTGTTAAACTTCTGTACGTTTTCCAGAAGTATCTCTTTATTTTGTACATTAGCCAAAAATTTTTTTAAGAAAAACAAAAGTTAAATTACGACTGGGATTACGGCCAGTAAAATTACAGTTCAGTACTTCATGTAACCCCCACGAGCATTCAGGAGAGCACGTACACGTTGAGGCATGCTGTTCACGAGATTTGCCAAGGTTTGGACAGGAATCGCTTGCCATGCAGTGACAATAGCCTGCTGCAATTCACGCACAGAGGTCGGCTGCTGGTCCAAGTGGTCCATTTGACGCGATAATTCTGCCCACAAGTTCTTTATCGGATTCATATCCGGGGACATGGCAGGCCACTCCATATGCTCTACACCACGGTCAGCAAGAAAGTGTTGGATCATGCGAGCATGATGAGGCCGTGCATTGTCATCTTGGAAGACAAAGTTTCCTCGAAAGGCTGCACGAGCAAATGGAAGCAATGTTTCTTCCAGAATGGCCCTGTACTTGAACTGGTTCAGGTTTCCATTCAGAACAACCAGGTCAGTTTTGCTCCCTGCATGAAAAGCAGCCAAAACGGTCACCCCACCACCTCCAGCTTGGACTCTTGGCACTATACAATCTTTGTTGTCAGCTTCATGCACTTGTCTGCACACTTGGATGCGGCCATCTTGACGATAGACCAGAAATCTAGACTCGTCACTGAAGATCACGTGATTCCAGTGTCCTGGCTGCCATTGACGGTGCTCTCTGGCCCACTGCAATCGGCGCTGGCGGTGTTGTCTGGTCAGGCGTGGCTTTCTCAGAGGACGCCTGGCATGATAGCCTGCTTGAACCAGTCGTTGGTTGACTCGCCTTCTGGATACAGGCACATTTGTCAGTTGCTGCCACTCAGCCCTAAGCCGATTAGCTGACTTGGTACGGCCATTGCGGACTAACCGGTGCAGCTGGCGATTATCCCTCCTTGTGGTTCTGCGGGGATGTCCTGGCCTCGGTATTGGAGTAGGGACAACCCTCTGAGCATTTCGCTTCAGGATCTTTGACACCTGACCTTGAGTGATGCCATACTGCCGAGCAATAGCACGGTCTTTCATGCCGTAATTTCGTAAAGCCACCACTCCATGACAAACAGCATTGTCGAGTTGACGGACCATCTCCACAGGAAGCGGCAATAACCTTTGGAGACGTGCAGCAGTTGTTTTCCACTAATACAGAACGCAACAACCCTTGTATACCCGACTGTGAAGCCAATCGTCAAATGCACCTGTCAGTACATTTTGCCACGCCACCTGTGATATAATCCTGTTGTTGACTTCTTGCTGCGACAGACAATCAGTGACAAGGTTCTTTTAACAAATGAATCACCAAAGTGTAAAATAAACTCACCAGATTGATATACTGAGTTAAGAAAGTAAACCCAAGTCAAGAAAAAAAAAAAATTCCATATTAAATGCCAAGTCTGTATATATATATATATATATATATATATATATATATATATATATATATATATATATATATATATATATATATATATATATATATATATATATATATATATATATATATACACAAAGAATTAAGTTAAGCACCCCCCCCCGTTTTTTTACAACCTCGCACATTACAAGTTTGTTGTCGTCAAAACAGTGTAATATACCCATGATATTGCTATATTTTCTGGAGAAGTGATATTATGGTCACATAAAAACATAACAATCATGCCGTTTTCAATATTTTATTCTGAATAATTTAAGGTGAAATTTTTTGGGAATTTTAGGCATATTTTCACCTCAATTTAAGTATGGAGCTATAGGTCCATCACGGACAGTGTGGATGACGTTTATGTTTTCTAACGTACAGTCATTGTTCTGAGAAGACCTCTAGCGATCTTTGCGTCAATAACGTGTGTAGGACCCACGTGATCGGATCACTGACTCAACCCTACGTCTCATAGACCCTGTAAGCCGTCGTATGCGTTGCTGTGGCAGGTTGTTCCATTCCCGATGTAATGCACGTTCCAATTCATCCAGATTGGCTATTGGAGGGACCATCTTCGCAATTTGTCGTCCCAACATGTCCCATCTTCATGGATGACAACGCCAGGCCTCACCGTGCGAGACGCGTCCGAGCCTTGCTGGAGCAAGGTGCTGTGACAACCATCCCCTGGCCTGCGTACAGTCCTGACCTGAACCCCCTCGAGCACGTTTGGGACATGTTGGGACGACAAATTGCGAAGATGGTCCCTCCAATAGCCAATCTGGATGAATTGGAACGTGCATTACATCGGGAATGGAACAACCTGCCACAGCAACGCATACGACGGCTTACAGGGTCTATGAGACGTAGGGTTGAGTCAGTGATCCGATCACGTGGGTCCTACACACGTTATTGACGCAAAGATCGCTAGAGGTCTTCTCAGAACAATGACTGTACGTTAGAAAACATAAACGTCATCCACACTGTCCGTGATGGACCTATAGCTCCATACTTAAATTGAGGTGAAAATATGCCTAAAATTCCCAAAAAATTTCACCTTAAATTATTCAGAATAAAATATTGAAAACGGCATGATTGTTATGTTTTTATGTGACCATAATATCACTTCTCCAGAAAATATAGCAATATCATGGGTATATTACACTGTTTTGACGACAACAAACTTGTAATGTGCGAGGTTGTAAAAAAACGGGGGGGGGGTGCTTAACTTAATTCTTTGTGTATATATATATATATATATATATATATATATATATATATATATATATATATACATACATACATATATATATATATATATATATATATAGTATATATATATATATATATATATATATATTTCTAACCACTGACTGACTGATATTAATGTTCGGTACCGTCCGGGTGTGGTAAAAAAAAAAAAAAAATCCGGGTGTGGGTGTGGTAGAAAGCTGAAATTTGGAATGTTGTCAGATATCGAAGCTGGTACACCGGAAAAATCCCAGAACTGTCAGAAAGCATCCGTAAATCAAATTTTACGTTTAAAAAACCATAAATGCATATGTAAAAAAAAAACTTCAATCAATATCGAGCATTTGAAAATTGTAATTTCTATAACTGTAAACTGTGAAATAAAATACTCAATGAAAATTTACATAAGATCAGCAAACATATCTGTGAAATAAAAAAATAAAAAAAGAAAACCTAAGTTGATATTGAGAAGCAGGTCCGTGATGCTTGCCTCTAATCATGAAGCTTCTACATATTACTCGTATGTACCTACGCACGAAGCACGGTTTGGTATTGTTTACACAATGTGTGTTATTAGTATTGGGGTATGCTTACAATGTGTAGGTATACCCCACTAGTAATAGTTACAATGTTTAAGCATACCCAAATAGTGATGCTTACAATGTGTAAGCATATCCCACTAGTAGTGCTTACAATGTGTAAGCGTACCCCCATTATTAATGCTCACAATGTGTAAGCATTCCCACCTTGTAATGCTTACAATGCGTAAGCATATACCACTAGTAATGCTTACACTGTGTAAGCATGCCCCACTAGGTAATGCTTACAATGTGTAAGCACATCCCGCTAGTAATGCATGCAATGAGTACGCACATCCCGCTAGTAATGCTTACAATGTATAAGCACATCCCACTAGTAATGCTTACACTGCGTAAACACATCATGCTGGTAATGATTGCAATGGGCAAGCATATCCCATTAGTGATGCTTGCAATGTGTAAGCATCACTGCCAGCGACGCTTACAATGTGTAAACTTACCCACTAGTGGTGCTTACAATGTGTAAGTATTCCCCCGCTGGCAATGCTTACAATGTTTAAGCATACCGCGCTAGTAATGCTTGAAATGTGTAAGCATACCCCACACGTAATGCTTGCAATGCGTAAGCATACCCCACTAGTAATGCTTGCAATGTGTAGGCATACCCCACTAGTCATTTATAAAACGGAGATACACCTTCCTTTGATATTCTGCTGCTTTGTCAATCATCCACCTAAGATTTGCGATTCCATCTGTTGTACCTTTTCCTCTTCTGAATTATGTTTGCTAAACGGGCATTTCTAGCTTAAGGAAGGCTTCGCTTCTGTGTTGAATGATATTTTGTAATATATATATATATATCGCTTGTGAATATCGGCAATGTGTAGAAATAGCTGTTAAAATGTTGATTGGCTCCTTACTCAGGTTTGCTGTGTCCTAGGAAAGTTGTTTGCTGACTTTTTGTGGAGAATTGCTAATTTTTACATTTTGCTGAAGTTAAAGGTTCACTGAGAGTGAAAATCAATGTTGGCATTTTTTTAAAATGTCGTTATGGCGGCCATTTTGGTCACCTATAATTTGCCATATCTTTGCTCCTAGAGCACATAGAAATGCAAATAAAGTGTCTATACCTATGTTTTCAGGGGCACGGATATCAATAAACATACGCACAGAGCTCGAAAATTATTCCCAGGGACAGATATGTCATTTAAGGCAGGTCGGAGGGGGGCATGACCTAGCGCGGTTTGCACTCGAATATTGAGGCAAATAAAGCTGACACGCAAGAGGAAAGCTATGGGTTTTTATAAAGGAGATCACAAGGCTTGATATATGGGGTGTAATTTCCACCCCATGTGCATGATTTTTCTAGGGCAGGGGAAACATCCGAAACTTTCGTTTTAGTATGTTATTGGCCTTAACTCAAGAACCGCAAGACCTATGAAAATATAAATGCGATTATTGGCTTCCTTGACTCGTTTCCTATGGGATCAATGTGTTGATATTGTTACGGACCGCGGATAAGATGTTGGTTTGCCGAGTGGATGGCCCCGCGGCCCTAACAGTTACCCCGACTAACCCGATTCCCGAACGTTGGCCAAATTCGCGCCACAGATATTCAATAGGGAAAAGACAAAGGCGACACAGATGTGAAGAAGAAGAAGAAGACAAAAAGGTTGGAAATACTACTAAATTTATTCCTATTATTTACATGCTCAAAGTAACCAAGGAAGAAGGAAAGATAAGAAAATAATATACAGAAGATATTAGAGACACAGTGCAATTATTAACTTATACAAGCTTAATTAAATACCCAGGGACAAGACACACAGAACAAACTCACGTACACAAAAGGATGGAAAGGCAGG